>NW_020644373.1:2730945-3030945 GCF_003573695.1 Papaver somniferum
TACTTTTCAAATGCCAACCTTTTTTCGAGTACGCTTTTGCACTTATGTTTCTGTTCTATTATACATTAGGTAATCATGATAGGTAAAACAAGCTCTTATTCTGATAAAAAAAACAAAGCTCTTAAATCAAGATATTACAGGTGTGGCTTCATAGTATACTGAAATATGCTAATTCAGGTTCCAAGTTTACAGTTATAGATGGTAATTATATCTTTGAAAAGAAGAGGCAATAATTTGATCGGTGTATTTTTATTTATATTTGTTATATAGAGTTTGATGTTATACCTTAAAATGCTTAGTTGTTTTGCGTTGTTTGTGGTCTTGCTGAGCTGGGGTTGTGTGTGATTTCTATGCTCCAGGAACTATGGAGGGTTTCATATTAAGTTTATTCTGAGGATTGTTGAGCCTCATCCAGATGGTATGAAAGTTACAACTCAGAATTTCACTGTTTTTGTAAATGTATTTCAGTAGTTATATGGATTTGTAACCACTAGTTACACAAGCTATATGGATTTGTAACCACTAGTTACACAAGCTATATGGATGTGTAACTGGTAGTTACACATGCTGGTAAAACCACAGATATTACCCAAGAAAACTTGTAAGATGGAATTTATGATTCTTCTGTAAACGGCAATGGAACAACTAATCACGATATGAATGGAAACGCTCAACATGCATATGGAGAGGTTGTTAGCGAGCAACCGTTGGAGGATGATTCTGGTAGGTTTCTCACTTTCTTTTTCATTGCCTGAGATTCGTATTCTTTTAATAGTCCTTTGTTCAGTCTCATAGCTTCGTGCAAGTACATTCGGTTGGAAGTTGATATCTAGGTGTTGATGGTGGTTTTTAGCTTAGGGTTGAAATCGTAATACCTTACATCTGACATGACGTCACAACAACCACTAGCGCATTTAGTGAATCATTCAACATACCTACGATAAGAATTACCAGGGTACCTTTTTTTTATATACATGTATCATGTTCCACGGCAGAACCCTTCGTATTGACCGACATCATCTTCGTACATACCAAACCCTAATTCTCATGCTACCGCGCCAAGGCATGCCAACCATGCCATCCGCACCACTGTGCCAATGGAAAACCATGCCAGCCACATCTCCGCGCCAAGGCATGCCAACCATGCATCCGCACCACTGTGCCAATGGCAAACCATGCCAGCCACATCTCCGCGCCAAGGCATGCCAACCATGCCAGCCACATCTCCACGCCAAGGCATGCCAACCATGCCAGCCACATCTCCGCGCCAAGGCATGAAAACCATGCCAGCCACGTCTACCGCGCCAAGGCATGCCAACCATGCTAGCCGCATCATGCGCCAATGGCATGCCAAACCCTTGGCCCCACCACGCCAAGCCAACCACACCTTACCTTGGACCCAACCATGCTAGCCGCACCATGCGCCAATGGCATGCCAAACCCTTGGCCCCACCATGCCAAGACAACTGCACCTTACCTTGGCCCCACCATGCCAAGTCGTCCGTACCAAACCCTTGGCCCCACTATGCCAAGCCATCCGCGCCATTGGCCTTGGCCCCACCATGCCGACCTTCCCTATGCGGCTACCAAAATGAAGGCGTGCGACGATCAACGGCCACCCTTCCATCCTAGATGCAAATCCTAGCCATACAAGGTCGCCAAACAACGGATGGTAACAATTGGCCCAAAACCCTAGTTTTGGCCACGCCAAACCACGTCAAGGCATGCCATGCCACATGTACCAATGGCATGACAACCACCTTTCCGCGCCATACCATGTCGGCCTTCCCCATGCGGCTACCAAAACGAAGGCGTGCGACGATCAACGGCCACCCTTCCATCCTGGATGCAAATCCTAGCCGTCCAAGGTCACCAAACAACGCATGGTAACCTTTGGCCCAAAACCCTAGTTTTTCCACGCCAAGGCATGCCATGCCACATGTGCCAATGGCATGCCAACCACCTTGCCGCGCCACACCATGCCGGCCTCCCTTATGCGGCTACCAAAACGAAGGCGTGCGACGATCGACGACCACTCTTCCATCCTAGATGCAAATCCTAGCCGTCCAAGGTCGCCAAACAACGCATGGTAACCTTTGGCCCAAAACCCTAGTTTTGGCCATGCCAATGGCATGCCAACCACCTTGTCGCGCCATACCATGCCGGTCTTCCCCATGCGGCTACCAAAACGAAGGCGTGCGACGATCAACGACCACCCTTCCGTCCTAGATGAAAATCCTAGCCGTCCAAGGTCGCCAAACAACGCATGGTAACCTTTGGCCCAAAACCCTAGCTTTGGCCACGCCAAACCGCACCAAGGCATGTCATGCCACATGTGCCAATGGCATGCCAACCACCTTGTCGTGCCACACCATGTCGGCCTTCCCTTTGAGGCTACTAAAACGAAGGCCTGCAACAATCAACGACCACTTTTTCATCTAAGATGCAGATCTTAGCCGTCCAAGGTTACCAGCTAACGCATGGAAACCTTTGTCCCTAGTTTGGTCGCGCCTAAACAAAGCCAAAACCCTAACTTTTGGTCGCGCCTAAACTGGGACATATTAAAGCCATACTGATCATACTTTCATGCCACTGGCTACCAAACGAAAGGTTACAATAATCAACGGATACCTTCCTCTTAAGATGCAAAATCTCGACCGTTGAAGGTCACCACCGAGCCGGCAGGTCTCCCAAGATCAACTTTCCAGACAACAACAACATGCTACATGTTTTCCACGAAAACACTCGAGACATCAACACATGTCACAAACTGCGGGATGCTCATTGGGTATTGGTTTGGCGGTTTACAGCGTGCAGCATACACTATGCTCGTTATTAGAAAGTGTCATAAGGATGAGGCGGTTAGTAAATACAGGGAGTAATGGTGAAACGCTTTCTTTTCTGGAACATCAATTCCAAGCATTACTGGTTACCACCTCCTCCCATTTACTCACCCGTTTTCCATTTCTTAATGAGACCAGAGTACGTTTCACTTCGACTTGTATAAATAGGCATTACCTATTTTCACCGAACAACAAGTTCTGGTCAGGAGCATACAATAATCAGAAAACGTTTGATCTCTCGAATCTAAAGTACTCCCTTGTAGTACATTGTTTAGGATTTATATTTGTTTCTCACCCACATCACACGAAATTACCGAAACCAGCAGAAACTGTTTTCACCCTCAAACAATTGGCGACCACAGTGGGAGATTAGTCTTTCGGTTACAATGTCAATTTTCAATCCTCGATCTCATACTTCGACCCAGACGTCAGGACGGTAGAGGAAAACGATTCGCTCAGGGATCGACGACTCAGCTACCAGACCGCCCGATACGATCCGCTCAGGGATCGACAACTCAGTTACCAGACGACCCGATTACCATTCATGACACGACAAGGGGCGACTGGGGACTTACCATAGGTTAAAAGCAAACGATCTGCACAGGGATTGAAGACTTGATTATCAAGTGACTCAGGGACGATTGGGGACTTTCCACAATTGCGGTGCTTCTCACAAAACTCGGACTTGCACCTGACTCATTTTTCGTTAGCATATCCAAAAAACCGAGCAATTATTGCCTAGACAAAATACATAGTTTACTATTTCAAGTTTTCACGGGAATGATGAAACCGGTATCCATGTTATGTTTCATCCCATGTCATCTACCGACATGCAACGTTCGCGGTTACATATCTTCCCTGGGATGTTTGTGTCACTTACAATCATAACCAAAAACGGCATCATCCTAAAACAGTTCATCCCGAATAATAATCCAAAACCATCATAGGTAACACTTGTCTATCAACCCAAAAATCCAGAAAATCAAAACCATAAAGCCAGGTATTTCATTTGCCTTTCAAAAAAACAAAACGAAACAGAAGAATTTCAGAAGACAGAAGTGCATTCAAAGGAAGCCATTCAACGGTGTTTTGCTCTTCTCGAAGAAGGCGTTCTTCGTCATTTGGAGGACCGCATGTTTCATCTCCAACTCTTTGGACAGCCTTTCGACCTCCACTTCTTGTTGTTTGACCACGTCCGCGGAAGGACCTTCGGTCACCTTGGCCTGTAAATTTTGGATCTCAGAGAAACCCTAACGCTCAGTTCCTTGTGGAATCAGTCACCTACCCGTACGTAACTACTTTGCATAATAACGATTACCAGTCATTATTCATGAGGTAGCCGACGTTACTACAGTGATATTCGAAAAGAAGAACAATATTTCTATAGATTCATGGAAGGCATACCTATGGCTAGGATTTGCCCCAAAACAAGAAAAAAAATTGAAAGAGAAACGCAGGAGTACATAACTGGAATACGCTTGCCCACTTTATTGCTACCGCTAACACCAGGACATGAGAACAAATATACGAGATAAAAAGGAGAGCCAACCCCTTTCATATGCATAAAACTTTTGGAATTTGAATAAGGAAATGATTTCATGTTTGAGCTACGTACGGAAAGAGGCAACTGGGCTCGCAAGAACAAGTACGCGCCACGCTAAGCCAACGTCGTGCCAAGCCAACAGTCTGCGCCATGCCCAGCCAATAGTCCGCACCATACCAAGTCCAATCCAGCGTCCACGCCAAGCCAGCGTCCATTCCAAGCCGATCCAGCGCTAACAGCTTGCATATTTCCAGCGCCAGCAGCTTGCATCCTTCCAGCGCTAACAGCTTGCATCTTTTCAGCGCCAACAGCTTGCATCCTTCCAGCTTTGCCTTTTGAACGCCTAGTAGAACGGAATCAGCAATCTAATTTCATCACACGTAAAGATCAGGAACGACTTCTCCAAAATCGAAGCAAAGAAAATCAGCAACCCCCCTGAGTTCACAAAGACTCTCTTCCTGTCAGGAGCTGCATGATTTCCGGGGACTTCGCCCACAAAATTGTGCAGTCTATGATGAAACACTTATGTGAGATTTTGTAGGCGCAGCGTCAAGATATATTCGCAGTCCTCAAACGCACTGTATCAGGGAAGCAGCTGTTTCCAACCAGAGAAGTCGTTCCCAAACCCCAACCTCTCCTGGAAAGCACGATTGATAGATGGAACTGGGGACTCCTAACCATTGTTCGCTTGAAGGGTGTCCAGTTTGACAACACATTGATTAACGTACCCGCTCCGCTTCAACGTTCGCTCCAACAGCCGCTTCACTTCAACGTCCTCTAGCAGCGGCTCCGCTTCAACGTTCGCTCCGACAGCCGCTCTGCTTCAACGCTCGCTCAAGCAGTCGCTCCGCTTCATCGTTCTCTCCATAAGCTGCTCTAGAATCCTAAGCCGAAGCTTCAGCGTTTGGCTCCTTAAGTTTCAACTTTCTTTCCAAGAGCCGAAGCTGCTTCAACGCCGTTTCTTCCTGCAAAGGGTCGTACCACCACGCTCCCCATGTCAAGGATCATGATCACAGCCAGCCAACCTTCGTAGTCATGACCTCCTTTTGATCCATATCGCCAAAACTCGTGATCATGGACAGTTTGCTCGCTTACGCGTCCAGCCAATCCTTTTACTTCCATGGATGCCCATACAATTCCAGCCAACCTACTTTGTTACCATGACAATGTAGTCTCATCTGATTACATATGCTACCAAGAACTATTGCCGCTCATTTATTGATACCAGCTAGAGCTTCACCGCAACATTAATCACTACAAAAGTAACCTGTACTCCTCCATATTTTAAGTTCCACGTGGAAGAAGTAACAAAATCACCAGTACGAATGCACGATGGTGATGTCTTTATCATGGTCAACCCACTGACCATACAAGATGGAAACATGTAAACCATACTTGGGGACTGAGGATATACGCAGAATCCCTTCAATGTCAAAGCTCAGAAGACACGTTCAACCAAAATGTCATATCCACAACAAGGTCATCTACTCTTCAAGGGTGCAACGCAAGAAAATCATCGCCTATCTGTCCAGAAGACGCCTTCAACACTGTACAAGGCCTCGGAGGATCCCAAGCCTGCTCAGAGGAAAAAAAGTTCAAAAACTGAAGAAACAGAGGGAGCCATGATAAACAACATAACTCTCTCATTCCTACCACTTCACTATCCAGGGTATTTCATCATGTGATATTCTGATCACCCCAGCGTCACATCCAGAAGAGTACGATAAGCTTATATAAAATCTTGTGGACGTGGATTCAAGGAGATGTAATGAAAGTGGGCTACACATGGGGACTAACAACATGGGACGCTTTCACTCCCCTCAACCAGGTTATTTCTGATTTCAACATCATCACTGTCGAAGTTTTACGAGCCGCGGGAATTTCTCAACATAAAGCCGTACATGTGCACCGAAGAATCCAAATGCACACCACAAAGATACATTCACATATTTGGCCAAGCCATCGGATCTAACAGAAGCATACCTGGGGACGGCTTACCATCCCATTCCACACGATAGTTCAATATTCGGAAGATGGTTCGAAGGATGCCACTTGGAACCAAGTCCTTGAAGACTTGATAGTAGCACGTCGCCAACGAAACGTCTCCCAACTCATACATTTCATCCAGTGTCTCCGGAAGATTTCGACCAATACAAGCATCCACAACATATTGTCATCGCGATCAGAGGGTCCAGGCACTGAACAACCTAAAATTAAGGATGGACCGAAAACGCAACCATATCCATCTGTCCCAAGAATGCAATGGAGTTTGATAAATTTTGGAATCCACTTGAGAGACACTACAGACGAAAGCACGGATCGTGACGAGCAACAGAAAACAGAAGAAGGTCAATATCTCTTTTCATGTGGACGGAGTTTCTAGAGTTTGAAAAAATAAAGATTCCTTCTTGGTCCATGAAACGGATGACTGGGCGCGACTATGCCACCTCGGGCCCGCAACATCCCTCTTGAGTTCTTCCTGAATTCTACTGTCGAGCTGTTTTCACCTCCCGAACGAGCTCAAAACCTAAATATTCCCGCGAGGGAGATAGGAAATTATTTTTTGTTCAGAATGGAGGGGCGGACCGTCAAAATCCGAGTTCCTACGAGAATTCTACAGCGATTCTAGTAAGGGGTGCTAATTAGGGTTGCAGCATGCTAAAAACTGAAGCAAGTTGTTACCTTCCCGAAGCCAGTCGTCACCTTCCCAGGGAACTGAAGCAA
The DNA here is from genome assembly GCF_003573695.1 of Papaver somniferum. Taxonomy (NCBI): domain Eukaryota; kingdom Viridiplantae; phylum Streptophyta; class Magnoliopsida; order Ranunculales; family Papaveraceae; genus Papaver; species Papaver somniferum. Next base: position 2,738,056 of record NW_020644373.1, read on the forward strand.
GTTGTTATCTTCCTGAATCCAGTCGCCACCTTCCCAGGGAATTGAAGCAAGTTGTTACCTTCCCGAAGCCTATCGTCACCTTCCCAGGGAACTGAAGCAAGTTGTTATCTTCCCGAAGCCAGTCGTCACCTTCCCAGGGAACTGAAGAAAGTTGTTATCTTCCCAAAGCAAGTCATCATCTTTTCACTGAACTAAAGCAAGCTTCCATCATTCCATGGGACCACAATTCTTCTTGAATTTTACTCTCGAGCTGTTTTCACCTCCCGAACGAGCTCAAAACCTAAATATTCCCCGAAGGGAGATGGAAAATTATTTTCTGTTCAGAATGGAGGGGAGGACCGTCAAAATCCGAGTTCGTACGAGAATTCTACAACGATTCTAGTAAAGGGCGCTAATTAGGGTTTCGGCATGCCAAACCCTAATTCAGACAAAGTGGCCATCATCCCATGAAACTGAAGCCGGTCGTCATCCTTCCACGGAACTGAATCCAGTCGTCATCCTTCCAAGTAACTCAAGCTAGCTCCACTCCAAGCCGAGCAACGCAAGCAGCTTCATTTCAAGCCGACCAATGCTGACAGCTCCCATTCCAAGCCGACCAACGCCTGCGGCTCCGCTCAAGCCGCACCAATGCCGAAAACTTGATAATCCAACACCTCTGCGTTCCCTAGCCCATCCAAGATGACGCGTGACCAAGCCAAGCCGACAGTCTGCATCTCAACCAGTAACCGCCTCTACCATTTCAAGGTCTAGCCAGCAACACCACGAGTAGAATTTATTCAAGGCCACCAACACAAGAATCACGAATTCTCCTTACCTCTCGAAAAAGGTTAGTCAGGTCTTCCTGACCATCTTTTCATGACTTGCCATTTCGATTTTGTCCTGGACTGTCACCATCTTATGCTTACCTCGCAACAATGCTCCTGTTCCGAGCTAAGCAATGGACTTAATGTTGATGGTGGTTTTTAGCTTAGGGTTAAAATCGTAAAACCTTATATCTGACATGACATCACTACAACCACTAGCGCAATTATTGAATCATTCAACATACCTACGATAAGAATTACCAGGGTACCTTTTTTTTTATATACATGTGTCATGTTCCACGGCAGAACCTTCTTATTGACCGACATCATCTTCGAACATACCAAACCCTAATTCTCATGCTACCGCTCCAAAAATGCCAACCATGCCAGCCGCACCACTGTGCCATCGGCAAACCATGCCAGCCACATCTCTGCGCCAAGGCATGCCAACAATGCAGCCGCACCACTGTGCCAATGGCAAACCATGCCAGCCACATCTCCGCGCCAAGGCATGCCAACCATGCCAGCCGCACCACTGTGCCAATGGAAAACCATGTCAGCCACATCTCCACGCCAAGGCATGCCAACCATGCCAGCCGCACCACTGTGCCAATGGCAAAACCATGTCAGCCACATCTCCGTGCCAAGGCATGCCAACCATGCCAGCCACATCTCCGCGCCAAGGCATAACAACCATGCCAGCCACGTCTACCACGCCAAGGAATGCCAACCATGCTAGCCGCACCATGCGCCAATGGCATGCCAAACCCTTGGCTCCACCATGCCAAGCCAACCGCACCTTGCCTTGTCCCCAACCATGCTAGCCGCACCATGCGCCAATGGCATGCCAAACCCTTGGCCCCACCATGCCAATCCAACTGCACCTTTCCTTGGCCCCACCATTCCAAGCCGTCCGTACCAAACCCTTGGCCCCACTATGCCAAGCCATATGCGCCATTGGCCTTGGCCCCACCATGTCGGCCTTCCCTATGCGGCTACCAAAACGAAGGCGTGCGACGATCAACGTCCACCCTTCCATCCTAGATGCAAATCCTAGCCATCCAAGGTCGCCAAACAACGCATGGTAACAATTGGCCCAAAACCCTATTTTTGGCCACGTCAAACCGCGCCAAGGCATGCCATTCCACATGTGCCAATGGAATGCCAACCATCTTGCCACGCCATACCATGTCGGCCTTCCCCATGCGGCTACCAAAACAAAGGCGTGCGACGATCAACGACCACCCTTCCATCCTGGATGCAAATCCTAGCCGTCCAAGGTCGCCAAACAACGCATGGTAACCTTTGGCCCAAAACCCTAGTTTTGGCCACGCCAAGGCATGCCATGCCACATGTGCCAATGGCATGCCAACCACCTTGCAGCGCCACACCATAACGGCCTTACCTATGCGGCTACCAAAACGAAGGCGTGCGACGATCAACGGCCACCCTTCCATCCTAGATGCAAATCCTAGCCGTCCAAGGTCGCCAAACAACGCATGGTAACCTTTGGCCCAAAACCCTAGTTTGGCCACGCCAAATCACGCCAAGGAATGCCATGCCACACGTGCCAATGGCATGCCAACCACCTTGCCGCGCCATACCATGTCGGCCTTACCCATGCGGCTACCAAAACGAAGGCGTGCGACGATCAACGACCACCTTTCCATCCTGGATGCAAATCCTAGCCGTCCAAGGTCGCCAAACAACGCATGGTAACCTTTGGCCCAAAACCCTAGTTTTGGCCACGCCAAGGCATGCCAACCATCTTGCAGCGCCACACCATGTCGGCCTTCCCTATGGGGCTACCAAAACGAAGGCGTGCGACGATCAACAGCCATCCTTCCATCCTAGATGCAAATCCTAGCCGTCCAAGGTCGACAAACAACGCATGGTAACCTTTGGCCCAAAACCCTAGCTTTGGCCACGCCAAACCGCGCCAAGGCATGTCATGCCACATGTGCCAATGGCATGCCAACCACCTTGCCGTGCCACACCATGTCGGCCTTCCCTATGAGGCTACCAAAACGAAGGCCTGCAACAATCAACGACCACTTTTTCATCTAAGATGCATATCTTAGCCGTCCAAGGTTACCAGCTAACGCATGGCAACCTTTGGCCCTAGTTTGGTCGCGCCTAAACAAAGCCAAAACCCTAACTTTTGGCCGCACCTAAACTGGGACATATTAAAGCCATACTGATCATAATTTCATGCCACTGGCTACCAAACGAAAGGTTGCAATAATCAACAGCTACCTTCCTCTTAAGATGCAAAATCTCGACCGTTGAAGGTCACCACCGAGCCGGAAAGTCTCCCAAGCTCAACTTGCCAGACACCAATAACATGCTACATGTTTTCCACGAAAGCACTCGAGACATCAACACATGTCACAAACTGGGGGATGCTCATTGGGTATTGGTTTGGCGGTTTACAGCGTGCGGCGTACACTACGCTCGTTATTAAAAAGTGTCATAAGGATGAGGCGGTTAGTAAATACGTGGAGTAATGGTGAAACGCTTTCTTTTATGGAACATCAATTCCAAGCATTACCAGTTACCACCTCCTCCAATTTACTCACCCATTTTCCATTTCTTAATGAGACCAGAGTACGTTTCACTTCGACTTGTATAAATAGGCATTACCTATTTCCACCGAACAACAAGTTCTTGTCAGGAGCATACAATAATCAGAAAACGTTTGCTAGATTTCTCATCTGTTAGCCTCCCACTTTCTGACACAAGTCACAAAACAACTACTCTTCCAGAATCAACTATTCTGGTCTCAACACTCTCTTCGCTTCCCTCCCCAAAACCAACCCTTCTCCTCCACTTTGTGACCGAAGCAAGTCTGGAACGGTCATTTCTTGGTTTAGGCCGGACTTGTACAGATTGATCTCTCAAATCTAAAGTACTCCCTTGTAGTACATTTTTTAGGGTTTAGATTTGTTTCTCACCCACATCACGCGAAATTACCGAAACCGGCAGAAACTGTTTTCAGCCTCAAACACTAGGTTTCTGCGAAACTTGTATGACATGAAATAAGAAAATATAAATATTACATATTAGGCATTAGACAAGGAAAATGATATCTTGCAGTGAGGATACTACAGTTTAATGATTTTATTATGAGTGATGTTTCAGTTTCTACTGCAGAAAAGCGATTGTGGAGCATAGTCAAGTCCAGATCATTAGACTTCAATGCTTGGAATGCACTAATTAGTTGAAGAGACGAAGAAGGTGGCAGATGCATATGTATGTTATGGAAATTGAAGTTTGACCGCCTTCATACTTTACGGGTATGCAAGCTAATTGCATACGTAACTACTAGTTACACATGCCAGTTGGATGTGTAACTGCGAGTTACACATGCTAATTGAATGTGTAACTGCTAGTTACATATGCTAAATATATATGTAGTTCAGTTTATTAGTTGCATATATGCCTGAACTAGTTACATATGCTAATTATATGGCTTTGGAACTGAAATTGCAGGTTGATTTTTGAACTAAATTGTTGGAGCTGAAACAAGGAGGTATGATGTTGATGGAATTCGCAGAAGTAAAGAGTGGAAATGTGTTGGTGACTGAGATGTAGATGCAGGCTAGTATTGGATGTAAATGTCTATGTTTGTGTGAGTTATAGATAGATATGTGGTGGTGCTATTGTGGATTGGAAGCAATGTTGCAGGTAAAAAGAAGAAAGTTGCAGCTGAGTTTTTTAATTAATGATTGCAGTTAATAGGTAAAGAGGAGAAAGCAATGTTGCAAGTAAAGAGGAGAAAGCTTTCAGGTATTGATCTCTCTTACAATTTGTCTTCATCATCGTGTTTGTTTGATGAGTTTCACAGTGATTGTTCCTTGCAGTTTCTTGTTTTGATTCAGTTTTCACTGAAAAGTAAAAAAATACTTTAATTTGATTTATGGAGATTGACACCAGTGATGTTTCTCTAATGGATCATACATTTAGGAAACTACCATATCATCTAATGGATAATTTCTTAGTGAATATATTGAAATATCCTTATGTATTGTTCCTTAGAGGCACTAGCTATGTTCAATGTATGATTGGTCGATCAACTGTCTGCGACACAAGTTTTGTAGTGTTATTGTTGCTTACGAGTTAGGTGTAAGACACTAGATTCTTAGACATTTCTTTGCATTATTGCATCTGCACATTTCTTTGAATTATAAACACTGAGGTCTTTGAACCATGTTAGTTTGATGCTCTGATGGATTTTTTGCTAGAGATACACAATTAGACTTAGTAATTTCTAAGTACACAGGTCATATGTATGTGTAACTTCTCCTTACACTAGACAGATGCATGTGTAACTTCTAGTTACACAAGTTAGATGCTTGTGTAACTCCTTGTTACACATGATAGGTATCTAACTCATATGCATGTGTAACTGTCAATTAAAAAAGACATATACATATGTAATTCCTAGTTACACTATACAGATGCACGTGTAACTCCTAATCACACATGCTAAGATTAGTTATCATGTGCCTTTTGTGTGTTCTTTGTTCTATAATTTTTCCTTGTAATTATTCTATAAATTTGTTTCTTTATTTTTTTTTCCATCCAACCTAATCCCATGGATGTGTATTTTTGTTTACAGATGTGCAAGTATATTGGAATCGAGAAAGACAAAAAAGGAAGGAAACGTTTAAATTATATAATACATTGGATTATTTCTAGGATTTCGCTTTGCATATCTCTTGTTTTAATTCATTTATTACGTTCAATAATAACCAATTACTGTAATTGATAAACAGACGAATTACTGTAAATGAAATTTAAAGTAATACATGTATTTTATGTATGTGTAGTTTTGATGTATAACTGACGAGTAACTTGTAGATATACACACATATATCATGTGTAATAAAAAGTTACACATGCATATGGATGTGTAACTTGTAGATACACATGCCATACACATGGGAAACTTCTGGGTACACATAAACCGTTTCTTTCCATACGCATGTGTGAGTCCACACATATATATACAAGTGTAACTTTGCATTACACATTTTTAGAGCACTGCTCGGTCAAACTCGCATGCGTTGTTATCTCAAGCATGCTTGTCAATGTTCGTGATCAAAACTATAAGTCTTGATTTCTAGCCTATTTATAGATGTCTCGGATTAAGACACAGTTTGTGTAGTTGAGCTTAGACTTCACGTCGCTTATCACTTGAAGACGAAGAACTACTAAGGAGAGCTTGTGGAACTTCATCGACAAAAGGTATGTGGAGACTTAAACCCATATATCACTTGGAAAGTCTATTTCTACTCTATCTCCTATATTGAGACATAAGTCGTGTTAATATATAGTTTTCTCTATACACATTTGAGATTTCGAGCTGAGTATATCTCGCTTACATATTTCTCGAAATATTTGTTGGTAAGATTTCGCTTCGACCAAGTTCATCTTATATCATGAGAAAATTTCCGAGTAACATCTTACATGGTTTGTGTGATACAACCATTTCGTGTAAGACTTGGAATGTTTCGATAATGATTATTTCAATATCTTGAAAATTGCTTTGATGCTAATAGTGTGTGAAAACGGCTATTGTCATTATAGAAGAATGTTTCAATGATTGAAATGAAGAGTTGAGATTATGTAACCATCTTTGGATATAAGCATATATAGTGTGTTCGCACATTAGTGTATAAATCCATAAACCGGGAACCAAGAGTATGCATATGTGTGTATACGAAATTGGTGAAGGAGACAAGTTAAGTATGCGTACCCGTACGCATACTGGCGGAAGTTTTCCAACCGAAAAATTCTGCTGAGTTTGGGAATTAACAAGCTCTTAACTAGTCACCTTAAGTATGCGTGCCCGTAGGCATACTGGCGGAAGTTTTTGAACCGAAAATTTCTGCTGAGTTTGGAAACTAAACCAACTCAAATCCGGTTGCTTAAGTATGCATACCCGTCTTTATCAAATTGGTCAGTTCATGAACTAAAACATTTATCAATAAAGAACGCAATCTTTGAAAACCGTGGTTATAATGTTCATGTATCGATTCGAGTGAATCAAACCGATTTTGCTTCAGTTGTGTTCTTGTATAAATCCATGAGAATATAGCAATTGAACAACTCTTTAACTAGTTTCATTTGAATCATTTCAACTAGTTATGGTTAAGATGAATAAGGTTGATATGAGAGTGATCATATGGCTAACCTCGGTTAACTATTTGTGAACCAACATGGTGTACACGTTTAGGTACGGTTACATAAACCTAAATGAAGGTACATTTCATTTGTGTGTAAAAATCTAAGTTCGATCTAACGGTTGAAAGATATTAGCTTGGTTGAATCAGGTTTTTATCCAACGATGATTATTGAATGCTTTGTTACCAAGATAACTTGGATTGCAAACCCTGATTTGAAAACTATATAAAGGAGAACTCTAGCAACTGGGAAACCTAATCCCCACACCTCATGTGTGTTACTAGTTGCATAACTAGAGTCGATTCTCCTTTAACCTTAGGTTTCTTCTCGAGACCCTGTAGGTTAACGACTTGAAGACTTCATTGGGATTTGTGAAGCCAGACCCAACTATTCTTTTTGTAGTTGTGTGATCTGATCTTGTTGTTTCTATCGTGATTGAGTGCAATTGTAAAGTTGGCTCGAGATTTATATCTCCGATAGGCAAGATAGAAGAGTAATCACAAACACCTTCGTCTCATCGTTTGTGATTCCACAATAAATTGTTTCGCTAGTGGATTAAGTTTATTGTGAGGTGATTGATAATACTAGGCTATTCTTCGGGAATATAAGTCCGATATATCAATTGGTTCATGTTCACCTTGATTTATCAAAAGACAGAACAAAAACTCTTGGGGTATTTATGTGGGAGACAGATTTGTTTATCAAGTCTTCGACTTTGGGTCGTAGCAACTCTTAGTTGTGAGTGAGATCCGCTAAGGGAATCAAGTGCGTAGTATCCTGTTGGGATCAGAGACATAAGGAGCGGAACTGTACCTTGAATCAGTGTGAGATTGATTAGGGTTCAACTACAGTCCAGTCCGAAGTTAATTGGTAGTATGCTAGTGTCTGTAGCGGCTTAATACAGTGTTGTGTTCAAACTGGACTAGGTCCCGGGGTTTTTCTACCTTTGCGGTTTCCTCGTTAACAAAATTCTGGTGTCTGTGTTGTTTCTTTTCCGAATTATATTTTGTTATATAATTGAAATATCACAGATTGTGCGTTAAGATCGATCAATTAGAATATCCAACCTTTGGTTGTTGATTTACATTGATTGACACTTGAACATTGGTCTTTGGTACCGTTCAAGTAATTCCTCTTATATTCAATCGGGCTCGCAGATTTCTATTTGTTGATTGCGGATTGAATTAAGAGTTAGAGATAATAAACTCTTTGATATACATTATTCTAGATTGAGTCTAACTGTCTAGTTGATTCTCTAGAAAGTGTATTGGAGTAAGTCCTCTCAGATTGCCAAACGAATTGTTAGTTGTGGTTGTTAGACCCCCGCATTTTCACACATGTCATATGCATGTGTAACTTCTGTTTACACATTCACACTAACTATACTTTAATAATTTTGGGCCTAGATTTAATAATTTTGGGCTTAGATTTAATTTTTATTTAATTATGGACTTGACAATATACATAAAGATATCAAGGTTTTTTAATAATTTGGGGCCTACATTTAAACTTCTTTTAATTACGGGCCTCATATTATGGGTAACCATGGATGTGACGTTAGCCTAAGTTTCCAAAAAAAAAAAAAAATGAAGGGAAGAGGGGATTGAGAGTGGAGGAAGATTTTTTCTTTTCCCACACTGCTTTTGTTCGGTCGCCCTCTTTTAAATGAGAAGATTTTAGAATATTAGGTTCTGCCGTTCTGGCAATCGACGGAGCTAAGATAAGAAGATTGTGGAGATCGTTATTGTTGCTTGTTTGTGTTGTGGTTTACAACGGGCTGAGAGAAGCTGAAAATTTTCTTATTCTTCCTCCCTCCTCTTTATATTCTCTGCGACTGAAATATAGAAGAACTTGATCGGAACCAGGCATGAGTTGGCTTTATGGACTTATCTTTATTTGGGCTGGTGTTGTTGTTGATATTAGATGGTTTCGTAAATGAGATAAAGTAAGCCTCCTCTTTGTTTTAAGTTCTTCACCTTAATTAACAACAACTGTGCATGTTGATATTTGCGAAGGAACAGACTTAATTGTTCAATTTCTTATTAAATCGAAATTCTGCAGTGTTAACTGATTGGGTACTTTGTATTCAATTTGATCTTTTTGTGATTTCTTTTTTTTTTTTTTGTGATTTCTAGTATTTTGAATTTATGAGAAAATGCAATTAGGGTTCTTGTGGAATTTGGGGCTCGTCCCCTAAATTTGTTCAAAATGTTAAATTGATGATTAATGCTTGAATGGGTTTTGGAGGAATTCCATTGAATTTGTGGCTGTAACAACTAAATTTAGTTTTAGCATTACAAGAGATCTTTACCACTTCCACTTTTGAATATGAGTTAAACATGAAACTGGTGATTAGTTAAATGGAATCTCCAGCACCATGTGCAAGCATGAGTATCGGCTAGTATACAGCTTTGATGGTGGAATACAACAATTTAGTACTATCCTTGTACTGTATAAATGTTTGGGCACTTCCTTGAAATTAAGGAAGATTGGTATTGAGTACCTAATTGTAATTCATGATTTTCGATCCCCGCATCAGTGTCTCCATATTGATTCAATAGTTTCCCATTTTCATTGCCATGTACAAATTATCCATGATGTGGTTGCTTAAATTTTGAATGGATAAATTGTAGGTTTTGTGTTTGAACGTGCATATGTCAATGATAAGAAGAGGCCTAATGTTGCTTGTGACTCTTATTTGTTAAGAAATTTTGTGAAAGAGATAGTAGTCGTTGGAGCGAAATTAACAAGTGTAGTGGATTCTCAAAATCCAACCAAAGTGACTTAATATTATCGCGTGGCATTAAGGAATTGGGTGTATATGGTATAGTTAACCATGTACTGTTTGATAAAATGTCTTAGTCTTATATTATCTTGGGGGAGTATTCTAGCACTAACTGTTATAGAATGTTAGCAAAGCATACAAAGTGGTCGCTACAGGTCCCATGGTTATTACAAGTCCAAGACTTCTTGGAGCACCATCATGTCTTTGATGGCTTTCCTGGTTAACAGCAAGGACGGTGCTGCTATCTATATTCTTCTTGGGTCTCTACGTTGCGACTTCTTATGCGGTAAGTTTCTGCAATCACTTCAAAAGTTTTATAAATATCTTCCCAAAGACGCTGTATGATAGTGGTTCAGTGGTGGGTTATCTGTAAAATACTTTAGTCCTAACGAGATAAGTAGTCAGGTATTTTCTTTAAATATATTCATTTGGGCGTGGTTGCAAATCCACCATGAAGTGTTCTAACATTTAGTTCCATGTTGAAATGTTTCGTTATAAGGAGATTTCCGCCGCCAGCCGAAAACCATTTGATGTTTTACTTTAGACTACATATTATAGACCGGCCTGCTATAATGCTATTTTTGTTACTAGTAGAAATTATGGTTACATCTACCAAATTATGTTGTTCTTCGTACTTGGTTCCGTAGTTAGCTGGGCGCCGATGAAGTGTTTGTTTAAATATTTCTTTTTTCTTAATCATTAGTACGTTGAGACTCATCAGTGTATTCAGATGGCATTCAACAAATATTTTAATTAAGCCCACTTCCTTTAGCTTACAAACAATGCATGGTTCCTTGTCGGTTCTTTTTAAGTTGGTGAAGGGAGGTACAAACAATGCATGGTTCCTTGTCGGTTCTTTTTAAGTTGGTGAACGGAGGTTCAAAACTTTGTAGTAAAATTATTGCATGTGTTTATGACGCTTAGTTGAGCTATGGGGATTCGGATGTAAAATGACATCTGTAATTTGTGTTAAGACCTAACTTTGAACTCTGAAAGTTGAGTCTTGGGAAATGGAGTTGGTCAATATCAGTGGAGCTAGATTTTCAAATTTGTATAATGGAATGTTATGGTTGTGTTGATAAGTGGCTAAATTAATTAGTTAGCTAATGAAGATTATTTCATTATTAAAGATTACGACTAAGGTACGATGTAGCCGGAATATTTCACTTGTGCAGATAAATGTTACACCTCGGTACTTAAGCCATTGAATGCTAATCGTCCTTAACCTTTAGGCGATATATTATTACTTTATATATCAAGGTTATCAGACTGACATTTCAATTATTGGGACTGAACCTTGCATTTCAAAACTAGTCATTAGAAGCAGTGTGAATGTTTGATTTCTCTGCTATTCATGTTGTGGATGAGAGTATGAAACTAGAAGATGCCTTTAGCATATTATTAGAAAAGCATATCATTTGTGCATTCTATTTTTTAGTATATTAAGCTATTTCCTTTAGGTATAATGTTCTGTTGCTGCTTTTGAATATCCTTCGTGGAACTTTACATGAATTTATTAGCAACCTGCATTTCAATTTAGTTTGTCGGGATTAATGAAACATTAATTAATTTTCCCTTTTGAACCATTAGATAATGACTGCCACTACAAATGAATAATCCGTTTTGATGTGCATATCAGAAACTTGATAGCTTACTACTTGCTGGCTTGCATTCATATCTGGACACCTTGTATGCGAGAAATCGCTTACAGAGAATATTTTGTTTGGGATGCCTTCGTGTGTTTTTTTTGAGTTCTCCACTCGTATAATTTATTATGTACACTGCAAATGCAAATAGAATAAGTTTGCTAATTTATTATGTACACTGCAAATGCAAATAGAATAAGTTTACTTGATATCATCAAGTGAGAGATAGTTGCTACCATTGTGGGTACGTAGTTCATACCATCTAAACAAAAAATGATGAACTACGGCCGTGCTTGATCCCTTCGAGCAACAGAGAGGGTACGTAGGCAGCCGGTATGCGGTTCAGCACACTTCTACGGGGTTGTTCATATCGTCTGGAAAGGGTTGGTTGCTGCTTGGCAGTTCATACCATCAATTCAGAGATGATTGCAAGCTTGGCAACATATATATCGTTGGTAAGAGGTAGTTGCAGTACCGGTTGTTCATACTACCTAGTGAAGATTAGTTTTCTTTATGAAATAACTCGTACCATCCGTTAACTATACAACCATAAGACAAGAAATGATTATTACTGGTCGAGGTAATTCATATCATCCGTCTACGCTTGTGACTTAAGCAATGTTTATTATCATGAGAGATAACTCATATGGTATAAGAGGGATGGTTGCTGTATATGATGGCAGTTCATACCATTGACCTAGAGATGATTGCTAACTCTTTGAACAGTTCATATCATCTAAGAAAGAAAGATTGTCGGTTGAGCTTGAAAGAGTACTGTAAATTGTCAGGACAGAAATGGCACCCCACCTACGGGAAGACCGTTTGTTTGATAACGGTGGCTGGTATCGGACTACCCTGACACTGAATTACCGTGTGTTTGATAACTGTACGTTCTGCCAGGCCTTAATTGGCACCCCACCAACGGGTGGTAACCCGGAAGACCGTTTGTTGGATAACGGTGGCTGGTATCGGACTACTTGGCAAGAGACATTATGTCTTCACAGTAAAAACAATGGAAATAAATTGTCGGTCTCGATGACCCTGGAAATGAAAAATTTGTTCAGAGGAACTCATTTGTGAAATTATTGGTCGGTTTAAAAGACCTTTTGAAAATTTGGTTTCTATAGTGGTGTATCGGGAAGTCAGAGCTTGCCAAGCGGGTCGTCATCCGATCTGTTTGAAGCGAAAATTCTCTGATCAGTCACACAACATCTGCGGGTCTATCATCGTTCTGAGTACTCAAGTTTTCCTACGTTCAGGTCTTGTCCCTCTGAGTTTTTCCGGATGAAGTTTTTAATGAGATAACAATCTTAGAACAGTGATTATCATCCAAAGATATATATATCCATAGAGGTTCTTGAGATGCGGTATCAGATTCTCAGGTTTTGTCCCAAGTGATTTTTCTGACGCAATTTTTTGGAAAAAGTATTTCACGGCGGTGACCAACCTCGTTTCAGATCTTCAAGTATTCGGGTTTTGTCCCAAGCGGTTTTCCCGAACAACTTAAAGAAGAGAAAAAAATTACTCCACCATCGTTTCAAATTCGCAAGTATTGCACTCTTTTTCTTTGGACCGGTAACACTGAGTTAATACATAAATTTATTCATAATCAAAACTTAAATACGATTCAAACAAAAATAGTAACATAAGAATAGTGCATTCTAAAATTTTAAATTTCATAAAATCATCTTAAAGTGGAAAAAAAAATCTTTAAATGACTTATTAGTTTCTCTACTTTTCCCTTTTTCATTCTATCTTCATCCATGTTAACCATTTCATTATTTGCATCATTTTCTATTTTAACTTTCAGAGAATGTGACTGGTCACAACAATGAAGCGAAAGTGGTGAATATACAAGAACGATCAAGAATATAATAAATGAAAGAAAGATCGACTAAGTGGTAGAAGTATACAGATTCGATAGAAATTCTTGCATAAAAATCTAAACCCGTATAATATGAAAGCTATGGGACGGGTATGGGGTGGGGACCTTGAATCCCGTCCCCGCCACATCCCGTAGTTTAGGTTTCGGGTATTACCCATACCCAACCACATCCCCATTTATGCACGTAAAATCCTATCCAAACGGAACGGGTATCCTTTTTTTTTACTCGGTCAATAAAATAGATAAAAAAGCAAAAATTGTACAGTTCCTAGGCTATAATGAGCTAGCCATGGACTACCAACAAAACTAGCCTATTTAAAACGAAAATAAACCTCACCCGGTCATTCTACAGAAAGCATAGAAATTGGCCTCCCCTCATAAAACTCAAAAATGTCCTCATCTATCAAACAGGCTTGCTTTACCGAAGCATCTGTAGAAAAATTAACTTCCTTATATTTATGAATGTAGCGAATATTGGAGTAGAAATTCCTCGCCAATCACCACTTCTGACTTAATTGCCAAGGTAAACCCTCATTTTGAAAAGCTTGAATGCAACTCATCGAATCAGATTGCACGCAGATGTTCCTAAAATTCCACCTTTTTGGTCAACATAGCACCATATATAATTGCGCACACTTCCGCATAAAAGTTTGTCTGCAATCCCATGCCAACGCAGAGAACTCCCAAAACAGCTGCATTTGCATCACGAAATGTAACGCCAGCACCAGCCAGGCCTGGATTCCCAAAAAACGCACCATCACAGCAAATCATGATTTCATCTTGGTTAGAAGGACACCCACCTTACCCCAATTACGGAACGGGTACCCACGGGATGGGTTTGGGCGGGATAAAATGGCCATCACTAAAAGCGAATACAAAAGAAAACAAAAACGTATTCTTCTCGAAATAACCGAAAGTCTTTTTCACTCTTCCCCTTTAATAACATAACAACGAATATAAAAAACCCAGCACCAGGCGACGGCGGGGTTTTGAAATGGCGACTGCGATCACAACAGCAGCAGCAGCAACAGCAACAACATCAGAGATATTCTCAGCACCCATTTCACCAACAATACCTGCATCAATTAGATGTTGCCGAAAATCAAAATCAAAATCAATCCATATTCTCTCTTCTTCCTTCACAAACCCTGCCACTACAGTATTCTCGTCTTCACCAACAACGGCAATTCGAACCAGTCGGGCTCGGGCCATTACTGTACGTGCTGCAAGAGGTAAATTCGAACGTAAAAACCCCCATGTTAATATAGGCACCATAGGACATGTAGACCATGGTAAAACTACTTTGACTGCTGCGTTAACTATGGCTTTAGCTTCATTTGGTAATAGTGCACCCAAAAAATATGATGAAATTGATGCTGCACCTGAAGAAAGAGCTAGAGGTATTACTATTAATACTGCTACCGTAGAATACGAAACTGAAAATCGGCATTATGCGCACGTTGATTGTCCGGGGCATGCTGATTATATTAAGAATATGATTACTGGTGCTGCACAAATGGATGGGGCTATATTAGTTGTCTCTGGTGCTGATGGACCAATGCCACAAACTAAGGAACATATTTTACTTGCTAAACAAGTGGGGGTACCTAATATGGTTGTTTTCTTGAATAAACAGGATCAAGTTGATGATGAGGAGTTACTCGAGTTGGTTGAGTTAGAGGTGAGGGAACTTTTAAGTTTGTATGAGTTTCCTGGTGATGATATACCTATCGTTTGTGGTTCTGCCCTTTTAGCTTTGGAGGCCTTGATGGCTAATCCAAAAATTAAAAGAGGTGAAAATGAATGGGTTGATAAGATATATCAACTTATGGATGATGTCGATGATTATATACCTATACCACAACGTCAAACTGAATTACGGTTTTTGTTGGCTGTTGAAGATGTATTTTCTATTACTGGCCGCGGTACAGTTGCCACTGGTCGTGTAGAGAGAGGAACTGTTAGAAGTGGTGAGACTGTTGAGATTGTTGGACTTCGGGAGACGAGGAGTACTACTATAACTGGTGTTGAAATGTTTCAGAAGATTTTGGATGAAGCTCTTGCTGGTGACAATGTAGGTATATTACTCCGTGGTATTCAAAAGGCTGATGTACAGAGAGGAATGGTTATTGCTAAACCTGGTACTATCACACCACACACGAAATTCACTGCCATTGTTTATGTACTCAAGAAGGAGGAGGGTGGAAGACATTCCCCGTTTTTCGCTGGTTATCGGCCACAATTTTATATGAGAACTACCGATGTTACTGGGAGGGTAGCAAAGATTATGAATGATATGGATGAGGAATCCAAGATGGTTATGCCAGGAGATCGTGTTAAAATGGTAGTGGAACTTATAATGCCTGTGGCTTGTGAGCAGGGAATGAGGTTTGCTATTAGAGAGGGTGGAAAGACTGTTGGAGCAGGTGTTATTCAAGCTATTGTGGAGTGATGCAAAATCATCTTTTGTGCTGTTTCTCTTGCCAAATGTATGAAGTCTAAGCAAATGACCCCCACCCCCCCACCCCTTTTTTGTTCAGTGCTCGTGAAATCGATATTCTTCTCTGTTTATAGTGAGTTTCACTGGTGTTGTGTCTAATCTTGCATCCAGGGTCGCATAGTTTTTTTCTCTCTTCTTTTGTTTGCAGGGGCGATGCTAATTTTTAGTTGGATCCGGTGAACTCTTGATACACTTTTGTCTCTTCAATTGTTGCTCTCTGTTATCCATAAGTGACATGGTCTCTAAGCTTCTCTTGGCTTGTTTAAGCTGGTGTTGGAATGAAATTGGCAATGTATTTTCGGTTCAAGGATGCTTACCTGTGTGAACTTTTTGTATCTTTACCAGCTTGTAGCTTCTTTATTTATACTTTTCAGTACAGTTGGTTTTATAACAGGTCTTGAATGCATTGGAACTCTATGAATGAGGCTCTGCATCAAGAGCCAAGATTTTGCCCTCAGATCTACGACCAGAAGTATTTGGCCCTTTTAGATTATTGCTGTCATCTTGCCTATTATTTCTTGATTGAACCGCTATGGGGGTCAATTTTGATATTTGCATGTGATCATGAATGAGCTGGTGACGGAAACCAGGAAAGTCATATTGGAAACTCCAGATATACAAATGTGGAAATTGTCACTCTGTAATCATTCAGATCATTACTCTGTTCGTGTTGCTCAAAATTTGCAAGTACCAGGTTCAGAACTTCTGATGCAACCATATTGTTGCACGCATGGCATGAATAGATCGAAAACGTTTGTTTAGACTTTAGAGTTTCTAACTGTTTTCACCACTTGTAATTGTATGCAATTGGTTAAATTTTGATAGGACCAGACATCTGATTTTGAAACGCTCTTTTGAACATGAAATTTCATACTGAATCATCCCATTCTTAATAAAGAATCGTACTATATTAACAGCAACAACATGGATACAGTGATAAGATGGGGTACATATTTATCTAGCGTGGGGTCGTGGTGTAGGCACAGGACAACAAGATAATCCAGTTCAGAGACCTCTACTCATGCCTGGTAAACATAATAACATACATAAGGCATGGAAAAGGTCATATTTGTCATACTGGACGACAACTTCCACAACATAATCTTCTCATGACTTGTAGGATCAGCTACTGGCGATGCCCCTCTGGCAATGGAACCACCTTATGGAAGGGAACCGTTCTTTGGGGCATCGAACCATCTTCTTCATCATCATCAAACTCGAGTAAATAACTGCACCATACAAGCAACAGATATTAGATTTCAGTTTTGGAGTTAACAATAAGAGAAACAACTCCAACTGCAGACCAGCGGTCATAGTCCACAAGGTTTCAGGAGAGTTGGATGAAATAAAATAAGACAGGGAGGAAATGAACTTACTCGTCGCTTTTCCTCTGAAAATTGCAAGAATGTTGGAAGTGGCACCACATGAAGGAACAAACAGTCAGCCCCAATGCATTATTGTAGTAAAAACACACATTTTATATGAACAATGCTGTATATATCATGCTAGCACAACAGTATCTAATTAAAAACTCCAAAAGATATTAACACACAACCTTGCGATGAGGATTAACCACGGTTGCTTTATATAATGCAGTGGTTCCAGGATAGACTGCCAAAACACATTTCCCAGTTGGGTAATCAGGTGCACTAGAAGGATCATTTCGCTTTGGGAAAGGAATAATGCGTGACATAGGTAGCTTGTACGTTCTGAAAATAGCAAACAAATATCAATTCTACCAACTCATTTGTTGGTATAACATTTACAGAAAGAACAAAAAAAAGCACACATGAGAAATTGAAAATACTGTACGACTTTTACATTAATGCACTATCTGACACTATCTCATAGATACTTGTGAAATACATTGTTACGATGTACAAGTGAAAATACACTAGGTCTCTTCTGCTTCTAAATGCTACGGGACACTGTTGTAAATGAAATGATGTCGTTTAACAAAAATTGTAGACTTATAATATTCAAACCACTCGCAGTCACGTAGCCATGCTTCAAGTTAAAATATATATGACTGCTGAGAAGGTGAAGGATACATGTTGCTTGTCAGGGTTATGTATAAAGCTAGCAGATCCTAAGTCTATTAACAGAAAATGAAGACCTTCCCTCTAAGCATGTCCCCCTGTAATAGATGAGTTCCTACTCTTTCTTCCTCCTTCGAACCAGCCAAATCTAAATCATGCAGATATACCAAAAAACATCAGTATATAGTAAGGGCAGAAAATAGTTACCTCTGGCCGCCTCCATCTTCATCATCACCTGGTTCCTCATCAAATACTTCAAATCTGCAAAAGATTTTACTCTATCATCTTACGAATTAAGAATAAGATGGCAAACACATGGTGCTAGTGAAATGTATAAGTTAACCGACAAATATCAAATAAGGATTTCGGAGAAGGGAAAATGGTTAAATTGAAATAGATGGCCAGATACTTTAAGGTGCTACAAACAGTGGGAGTTATAGATTGTGTGCAGTTATAATACTGGTTGTTGCAAGAAAAGGGGGTCATAATTTTGACAAAAAGACAAGAAAACTAAATAGAGAAATGAAGTCATCAAGGTGATAATGCCATTAAACTTATTTCTTAGAAAGGTACACAAACTGGACCAAAGCTGACATCTGCATGAAAAATTCAATCTGATCTCATAAATCTTAAGTCTCCAAATATATAGACTTATGAAATAACATATATCTGGAAAACGTTTTCAGCAAAATAGAAATAGAAGAACACTGCACAATCAATGCCATTTTTCTTAAAAGTTTTCCCCCAAATCAACCTCGTAAGTAGTCTTCTTCCAGATAACCTACATGATACCTCAGCTGATAGAAGTGATCTTACTCTTTTGCTTCTCTATCGAAGTAAGTTACTTTTACAACAAACCACTCATCCTTCTCAGCATCATCTGGTGTGACTCTAGCTGCCACCTGAAAATATAAATGGAAAGGAGCAAATAAGCAAAAGCAAAACAAACTACACAGTTAACATGACTTGATGGATGCATGGATAATTAAACATGACAAACCTGTTCACCCTTGAGACCAGCCGCAAGCTCCAGTTGGTTTCGCATGGAAACAACAGGTGGATACTTTGATATATCCGTCTCAGTTTTCATTCGTTTCTTTTTCTGCTCAGTAACTTCTGCAATCACCCAAAGACATTCAAATGAAACCTTAGTAATAAGGTATTGTAAATGTACCATAAGCCAGACATACTTGAGTTTCCTTATTTAGTTTGAAATTATCTCTCGGATCCATCAACCATTAATTCTGAAATAACAAGTATGAAAGCGCAAAGCAGATGTTTGGAAGTTTTTAAACAGATTAAGCACAGCGAAGCAGACTCCCAGTAAAAGCTTGTATTAACAGCTTAAGAGGTCACACCTATCTTTTTCCTCTGCGCTGCAGAAAGTCCTGATTGTAATAAGGTATCCAGTTGATTTATAAGTGCATTCGAGACACTGCAATATGAAATACAATTTCATGATTAAGCATTGACAGTTATCTGCCTATAAGTCGACAAAAGAATTCTCGAACAACCAATAGGGATCATCATAGGGCTTAAGACACTAATTTTGGTACAATCCCAATGATCTAGGCCGCTTTAAATAAGACGAAGAGGAGCAATATATTAATAAGTAGATGTGGAACAGAAGTTAACGTTGCAGTAGATCTTGTCTGCTTCAGGTACTGGCAAATGCTGACAAACGTTCAATAAAACTAACGCCACTGCAGAAGGTGAAAGTAGGTTTTGAATCTCTGATGCTGAGCTGGTCTACAACCTCTTTGTTGACTCCATTACCGAATCAACGACTGATTTGGCATCATTTACATCCTTCAAAATTACTTAATAACAAACTCAAACTGAAGTTTCATATGCACCTGACTTCATTTTCTGAAAGCTCCTTGGCTTGGACATACAATGCCCGGAGCTTCAATAACACATTATCACCCGACTTCTCGACCATCTCGGGGGCTGTATTAACAATAACAAACAAAATTAAATTAGTTCAGAAAACATGGTAAAAAATATTAGAAGATCATCAGATATCAAACAGAATGGCAGGGTTACACGCAAGAGAACAAAAAATAGAAAATAGGATCCATTTGTAGAAATCAATAATGATCCTAGTGAGGCAATATAAGAACTACGTTAATGTAAACATGAACTGCAGATCATCAAAGTAGATGTGGCACACTAATTATATATACTACTATGAACATGCAAACACTAATTTGGAATAAACCTATTAGCATCAATAATAGAATATAAGAACTTATATCCTATTGAGTTGGCAGAGCTTGACAGAACCAAGTAACCATCTTTCTCCAATTGCTTGTAACACGTACAAACACGGGAAAACATGTTTTTTATCGCCGGGGAGTAAAATGACCATCCTAATTCATATAAAAATTGTCATGATAAGAAACTTTCCCCGTGTAACTTTAAGCGACATACTCATTCAGATAATTTACAATTCTGTACTATTCCTTCAAATTCCCTCTCTTTTATACGCACGTTACACTATAACACTCATCAGTAACGATTTCTTTTCCAGAACAGAACATTTGTTCTATACACAAGCTTTCACTACTGCATGGCAGCACCTGAAACGATCAATGTACGTTTGAAACAAAGTACATTTAGATTTTCACCCACAAATAGGAATACGATGTTAAGAACACGACGCATTAAATTTTTCTCATCCAATACTGAGATTGTTTTAGACATTTATTGCGAAATTAAACTCCGCAAATCCGAATCAAAGATAATACAGCAATATATAATTAGCTCCAATGCATCATTGACAATCATTGATCTCATCACAACCTAATCAAAATTCATCATCCAAATTTTCTCAGTTAAACTCTCAATTTCCTACATTACTAAATAATAATAACTAACCCAATGAAATCCAGCTGAACTTTATCGAAACCCATTTAAGCAAACATCTCAACACAAATAAAAGTACAAAATTAACAAAATCAATAGCTTCTACATCAAAAATTAAAATTTTCTAGGTTAACAAAATGAAGATCATATAATCATCCAAACTCAACTTAAAAGTTGAAACCACTCAAATTCATACTTACTGGATTGAAGCTTTTTATGAATCTTATTGATTTCAAGAAGAACATCTTCTTGTTCTTTTCTTAATCGATCAAGTTCCTTTGAGTTCTCAAGTATACTACTTATCTCAATCGTAGACATATTATCAAATCCCCCAAAAAATCACAACCCCAGAGATCAAATTTTTATCATATCCCCAAGGGAAGATCAAGTTTTTTTAATGATGATCAGAGAAAAAGATTGTTACTTTGAGTATGATACATTAGTGAGGCAATGAATTTGATGTTTTTGAAAATTTATTTTCAACATTTTTCAAGTTCATTTTTCTTCAGGCATAGAGAGAGAAAATGGGTTTTTATTCTCTGTAAGAAAACTAGGTGAAATATCTGGCGAAATCAGTGGGGTAGTCGGTTCGGGTTTGGGTTTCTTGGACCGGTTCTCACGGGGCATGGCAAACTTTTAATTTGTAACCTGTTACGGGGCGGAAGGTTTTACCCAATATGACAAAAAGGGTTAGGGAAAATTAGGCTCAGGCCCAACTCATGGATAACCCATAATATGAGGCCCCTAGATAAAAGAGTTTTATTAGTAGGCCCTGAATTAAAAAATAAATTTAATAAAAGCGAAAAGACTAAATTAGCCTCAAGTATATAAGAGACGTCACCTACCTTTCTCTCGTTCAGACGCCATTATTTCATTTCCAAGGAGAGAGAAAACAAATCTCACTCACCTGAAACAGAAAGAAATCTAGAAAAAAACCGAAAAAATCAAGAAATCTTCCTGAAATCTGTTCCAAAACAAAGATCGAGATCAAAAACTATTCATCATTTGCTAACCCCTAAATCAGAGAAACAGATCGAAAAAGTTTCAGATTCAAAAACCAAAAAAAATCAAAAGAAACAGTTTCAGATTCAGTTTCATTATTCGCCGTTGTTACTTTCCTGTTGATGAAATACTCCGACGATTAATCACTAGGTAAGTTTTGATTTGAAGCTGTTAGTTTTGATTCCTGTTGTTACT
The DNA here is from genome assembly GCF_003573695.1 of Papaver somniferum. Classification (NCBI taxonomy): domain Eukaryota; kingdom Viridiplantae; phylum Streptophyta; class Magnoliopsida; order Ranunculales; family Papaveraceae; genus Papaver; species Papaver somniferum. The sequence goes on from NW_020644373.1 coordinate 2,759,968, forward strand.
GATTCGTGGGTCGAAATCTGAACTAGGGTTTGTAATAAGATTACAACAAACATAACTCATTCTGACTGATAATTTTACAGATCGGAGAAGGAGAACAATCGTTTGTGCATAAAATCCATGAAATAACTGATTAAATAGAAACAAAGGTAAGTCATGGATGTGATATAACTGATTGATTTAGTGGATTTCATTTCTGAGATGTTACTGTTTGAAAACCCTAGAAACTCTAAGTTGAATTGCAATCAACTAACTTGATTTTATTACTACATCAACTGCAGATTCAGAATCAAATTTCTTTTGGAATAAAAATGGTGAAAGGAAAAATGAATCCCCCTAGAAAAGATGATACAATTACAGGTACTAAGTTGTGAAAACTATTGTTGTCATGGTCTCATGTTTATTTCTCATATAACGCTTGTGAATATGTAATTACACAGACAAGGACATGTGTAACTATAAGTTACACACTCAAAATGTAACCACTGACTGTGTTGTGGTTTGTATATTGATTGTGTAACTTATAGTTACACATACCAGGTGAGCCTGTCACCACTGACTTGCCTAGGGATGTGTAACTAGTAGTTGCACATAAAAAATTGGTTGTGTTTAGGATGTGTAACTTGTAGTTACACATAGAAAATTGGTTGTGTAAATTGAAGTTACTCATTAATATGCATGTGTAAGTTAAAGTTACACCTTGTAGAATGTCTAGAATTGAGTGTGTAACTTGTAGTTAAAATCTACTAACTGAAGAAATTTAAAAGTTTCTAATGTAAGTGATGCTTTTGAATGTATAACTACGCAAACAAGGGCCTGTGTAACTTTAAGTTACACATTCAAAATCTCACCACTATGTTGTGGTTTGTATATTGAGTGTGTAACTTGTAGTTACACATACAAATGAGCCTTGCAGAAGTGGCTGTGTAACTTGTAGTTGCACATCTTAACTGTGAGTTACACATTCAAGATGTTACCAATGACTTGCAAAGTGGTTGTGTAACTATAAGATACACATTGAAAATCTAATCACTGACTTGCCAATTGACTGTGTAACCTTAAGTTACACATGCATAATAACATAACCTTCATATGCATGTAAGTTAAGGTTACACAACACAGAATAGAATGATTCAGTTTGTGTACTTGGCAAATACACATAGTTTGTAACATGATTTTCATTTTGTAGTTAAAAACGAGTGTATTTGATAAGTACACAACATACTGACTCATGCTATTTTGTGTGTGATGTGTACAGGAAACCTAAGGCAGTCGTTGAATGCAGTAAAGGATTTAGTAAAGGTGATAAAGCCTATAGGACTGACTGATAGGGCTCAAAGATATCTTAGGAGAGCTGCTTACGGAGAACTCGTAATGATGTATTACGATGACTATGATACAACTGTACCAACTACAACAAGACAGATAACTACCAACAAACACGGCGTCTTGAAGCTCTTGAACTGCTTTGACATGGATTGTGAGACACCATGTTCATTCAGGTTTGCTGATGATAAGATTATAGAGTCTACACCGGCAAAGCTGGCTGGTATATTTTGCATGCAGAGGATTGGAAGCAGAAAGGGTCAGAAGCTGTTAAAGTACTATTGTCCTAGTGATTTGACTGACAATGTTTTATACAGCAAATACTTCACCGATATCAAATCTACAAAGCATCAGACGACGGTGACTAAGACAAACATTTTAGAGAAGATAAAACAACTTATGGCAAAAAGGAGAAAAAGTGGGAAAAGAAAGAAAGTTGATGAAAAGGATCTAGTTTGCCTGATAGGTCTTTATCTTTGCTGTGTATTGTTTTTTGGCGACAAAAATGCCAATGGAGTGAACGCGAAATATCTTAGTATCGTTGAAACTTATGATACGGTGCTCAAGGTGTCGTGGCCTGATTTAATACACGAGCACTTGTTTGAAGAGATTCATACTAATCTTAGTTGTTTGTCAAATGTGAAGGCTTGTGTGCAATACCTACTGGTAAAAAGCTTGTGTGTAATTTCTATTCCAGCAGTTTTAGTGTTACGTGATGGATATTTTTGTTCAATCGACTAATTAAAATTTATATGTTGCAGTTATTGTTTGCTGAACACACGCCAGCAGGATTAATCCCGAAAGTTGAGAACCACGAGGAAGATATCCCGAGGGTTGGGAGATGGGATATATACCAGATTTCTGATTACATTTGGAAAACAGACATGACACAGTTTTCGGTAAGTGTTATATGTCAGTTGGTTTAGGTTTTGTAAATTTATGGTAATGTAATTTAGATAAAACTTTGATGTAATCAAAATTGTCATGTGTAGCTATAAGTTACACATTTAAATGTGCTTGTGTAACCTTTAGTTACACATATCCACTTTACATTAGATACATCTAATGTGCTTATGTAACTATAGGTTACACATAAAATGTGCTTATGTAACTTTAAGTTACACATACAACCGAAAAAATGTATATTTAGAATGTTCATCTGTTAATTGCAGCCAACTCCTAGCTTTGTGGCTGAGTTTTCACAGCTTGAGAAGCAGCTGGGTATATCAACCGTGGTACCCAGCAAGGACGACCTGCAAAGTTGGCTGAAAGCGCAAACTATTGAGAATAGCCATCTGAAAGAGCAACTGCAAGAAAAGCAAGCAATGCTTAAAGCAGTGTATGCAATTGCAAGAGAAGGGATATCAGAAGGGGACCTTTCAGGAACAGCGGAATTCAAGGTTCACAAATTTAGTTGCCAAATTATCCAAGCAATGGGTATTGATCCTTACAAAGTGACCCAGGAAGAGTTTATGCAACATGAAGATGATGTACATGGAGATGGAAGTACTGAGCAAGAGAAAGAGAAAGATGACGCGGAAACTTCCTTCAATGAAGAATGTAAGTAGTTGTTCATTTTTAATATGCTTCTTTAACTTGATGAGGTACCCAATTAGTTGACACTAAGGTCTTTGAACCTTTTTAATTTCATATTTTACTTGTTCATTTTTAACTTGCTTGTTTAACTTGATTAGACTTAATAAATGTTGAGTAAACTGATCATATGGATGTGTAATCCCTAGTTACACATGCCACATGCATGTGTAACTTCTGGTTACACTAGTTAGATGCATGTGTAACTCCATGTTACACTAGGTATCCATGCCATATTCATGTGTAACATGAAGTTACACATATTAGTTATCCAAGCCAGTCGATTACACATGATATATTCTTCTTGAAATTTTATTAAAAAAATTTAACATCATCATCATCCTAATTCTCGTTTCAATACTTGTGCAGTTCCATGTATGAGCCTTGCAGCTGGAAATACGCCAACAATTCTGCAAGCTCAAACTGCTGCAGAGGGGCACAAAAGACCACTCAGGACATATAGTTCGAGTATGAAGAGTGTGACAACTTGCAAGACTCCACCAAAGAAAAAGCCTGTCGCGCAAAGCAAAAGCCCACTCCTACAAATAATGTTGATGAGGAGCAGAAGAAAGATGTTGAAGAGACACCTGTTACGGATGAGGCACAGAAGAAAGCTGCAGATGGTGGAGTTGTGGATGGGGCAGGTGATGATGTAGCTGCAAAAGTCAATGAGGATACACCTGGAACTTTTGATGACAGTTCTGCTTCAACACAGTTTGAGGACTCCATGGTGATAACTGCTACAACACCGCAAACACAGCCTGACAATGCTCAGACCTACAGTTTGGTCCAACTAGGAGCTAACCCTGATGATATGACGAATGTTGAAGTGAGTGAAATGATAGATGAGATCGTCAGCAACATTAACAAAACTGAACATGGACCCGCAGTGACGGAGAATGCAGAACCTACCTCAACTGGTAACCACTCTTCCGTTCTATGTTTTGTTTGTAATGGAAGTGTAACTTCAAGTTACACATTGTAAAAGGCATGTGTAGCTTGAGGTTACATACAATACATTATTATTTTGGCTTGTGTAACTTTAAGTTACATACATGTGCTAATTTTACTGAGATTCTGCCTATATTTGTTTGTGCAGCTACAACGCAGGAAAACGTTTTTAGCCTTGGATTAGAAAAAACTCCAAAACCTGCAGGAGAGTTACTAAAGGAAGCTGCAAATACAATAAGAGAAAGGCAACCATCATTAATACAACAACGTGTGCTGAGGAATAGAAAAATCCCAACACAAGATCTGAAACAATATCAAAGAAATTCAAAGAGGATTAAGAAGAAAGCTAATGAAGAAGAAATGGCCGCAGTTCCAGAAGTAGAAGAAGATAGAATGGCTGAGGTTGCTGAAGAAGATGATGGAACAATGAGAAACGATGTGAAAGGTTCAGAAGTTATCGAAAGGCTGGAAGGCGAGAAAAAGAATAAAGTGCTTGAATATTTCAATACTCATCCGAAAACGTAAGTAGCTTGACTCCAAGTAGGCTTGATTCTGTTATTGATTGTTGTATTTTACTACTTGATTCTGTTATCTTGATTGATAATAGTTTACTTCTTTGTAATGCAGAGACATTGCTTGGATAGAATGCGACGAAGATGGTAACCAGATGTTTGATATATCTGGAGAACTAATGCTACAGCTTACAAAGAAAGAATCCTATTTGGAGTCAGAATTCATCGACTTCTACATTAGCAGATTGAAGACAAAGATGAACTCTAACAGCAAGTATGACAAAGCGATATTCCTGTCGCCAAAAGCATACGTAAGTACTTCAATATATTTAAAATCTTATTGCATTTATAATGTGTAGTATATGTGGTAAGATTATGATAACATACTCAAGATTTTTTTTCCAGTGTAAAACCCAAGGCCCTGTGTGTAACTTCTGTTTACATAATCACTTGTTCATTTGTAACTTTTGATTAAAAATGTGAGTTTGACATTCCAAATGGTTTTTGCAGATCTCTTACTTGAAGGATTACGAAGAATTCAAGAAATTTTGGATTCCGAAGCTTGCGAAGGAGTATGTCAAGTACAAGAACGATGCAGTCAGACTTTTCGCCCCAATGTGCAACAACAACACACACTACACACTGCTGGAGTATGACTTGAGGAGCTCTAATCCTTGGTCCTACATGAACTCGTCAAACGTTAAGGAACTCAAGGGTGAACACCTTCTTCAAGCCAAGAAATATGCATTTGCAATTACTACAGAACTCAGACTACGCTGTCCTTTTGCTCTTGGGATGAATGAAAATGCCAAGAATCTCAATGCGCCCCCACAAGGTACAATTCCTGACTGTCTTCCATGTGTATGCAATTACATGAAGATCAGGATGAAGAATAAACCACTTGACAAAAAATTAACCTCAACTATGATGCTATGGTGGACTGACAAGCTGAACCGCATGAGAGGAAGCATGCTATACAAGATTCTTTCGGATCCATCTAGAGATGTGTAAAGCAGTCATTAGGATTAGAAAAAATTCTATACTCGCAAATATGTTGTTAGCCACAAACAGATGTTAGACTTGGAAAATATGTTGTTAGAAACTTTTAAATTTCGTCAGTTAGTAGATTTTAGCAGTTCTTAGTTTTGCAAAATATTTTTGGGTTGAAATTCTTTGAATTAAATTTTTTTATCTTGTTAGAACTACTACTGCTGTGTGTACAGGTTTCAGAAAGTATGCAACAGGTTAAGTAACTACACATCTTAATTTGATGCAGAAAGTGTAACCTGAGTTTACATATACATTTATCATGTGTAAGCTAATGTTACACATCCATATATTTGAGTGTAAACTGAAGTTACACAAGCCATTGATCGGATTGTCCAATAAATCAAAATAAAGTTACACCAGCATTTATCATGTGTAAGCTAATGTTACACATGCAATCACAGCAGTGTAACTTCCGGTTACATATCCATATATTGATTGAGTGTAAACAAAAGTTACAGAAAGCATTTGACCACTGATCAGACGTATACAATAAATCAAAAATAGAATAAAACGCATTTCAACTGTGAACTGACAAAATCTGAATGAATCATCCTTACACATAATCAACGTTGAAGAAAAATAAAAGCGTTTGGTCCATGAAAACCAACATGAAGAAAATTAAAAAAACAAATAATCAAAGATAAATAACAATCAAATCATTAGTTGCAGAAATGAATTTTGTTAGGCTCAAGCTAGTGGGGTGTGAACTTCCGAGGATTCCTGCAACCTGCCTTGTTGTGACCTGTTTCCTTGCAGTTGCTGCAATGAACTTTCCTCTTCACCTTCTTCTCGTGTTTACTTATAATCCTTTTCCCTGGTGGTCTACCTGGATGCTTCTTCACGGTAGGTGGGTTGACGGTGTCGTCTGGATGATATTCAACAGGCCTGTTGTAGTTGGGAATCGGTTGGATGGCATGCATATAAGTCTTCCTAAAATAGTCGCTTGTAAAATACGGTGAAATGAAATCAATAGCCTCACGTTTAATCTTGCGTATGGCTGCAAGAGCATGAGCACAAGGAAAACCATATACGCGCCACCGAAAACAAAAAAAAACAAATCAAAAATCAGTTAGTTGCACATACAAATCATAAAACACTCAAAATTAGCTAGCTACAGGTGCATGTACAGGATGTGTATCTTTAAGTTACACATATAAAATAAATTTGTAACTATTATTAACACATGCATATATCTAATGTAAAGTGGATATACACATTCTTAAACAAAAGAACATACAAAGAGAAGAAAAAAGCATAAGAAACCAAACCTTTGACAGGTGCAAGTCTCGTGTTCGAGGTCCACCATGTGAGACCTTTCACTAATAACTTCAAACACGGTAGGGCTAGCAACCAATACTTCCCAAGCCAAACCTTCATCTTGAAGAGCCACAAGCTTTTCTTCATACTCAGGGGTTAATGGAGTCATCATATTAGCACCAATTTCACGACGCTCCGCCATCAAACACATTATTTTCCTCCTAATCTGAAAAGGAGAAAAAAACTCATCAATGCATAAAGTGACAAAACATGAAATAAAAAGACAACAAAACACACACACACACTCAATTAACCTGATCAAGAAGAGCAGATGCAGGCATCTTCTTGTGAACCAGAACCCAGCTATTGACTGATTCTGCTAGAGTACTAGATGTTCGTCCATACCGACAACCTTTGAAATAGGCATTCGCATATGCTTCAGGTGGGATTGTCTCGATGTAATCAGCCACCCAATCGCAGTTCAAATCTCTAATCTTCTGTATGGCTTTCGCATGGTTTTCAGGTGAGAGTGCGTATGTCGCCTCTCGGAAATGGTCCATCACAAGTGAGTACCTAGGATCTGTTGCAGTGATGGGTATATTCTTCGTCAAATGATAGTAGCAGAAGCTGTGGAACCCATCTGGATAAACAAGTGGAACACCTTGCAAGAGTCCTTCATGGCGATCCGAAAGGAAGGTGATTGGCCTCCCATCACCAACAACTTCTTTCAAATTCCTTAAAAACCACTCCCAGTTGTCGATCGTCTCAGAATCGACTAGTGCAAAAGCAAGGGGGAAAAATCCTACAAAAAAATTGTGCAGAATCGAAAGAATAATAAGTTTCACACATGCTAAAACAAATATTTAACTTAAGGTTACAGATGCTATTTTCTTAGTTACACACTGAGTAAAGTAATGTGTAACTGAGAGTTACACATGTGTAACTGTTAGTTATTTGTCAACTGAAGTTGTTCATAAAAAAAAAAAACACATAGAAAAAACATACCTTTACCACCATTGATCCCAGTAGCTGCCATCAAGCAACCTTTGAATGTACCAGTCAGGAAAGTAGTATCCAAGTATACCATTGGACGACAAAACCGGTACCCTTTGATGCATGCAGCAAATGCGATGAAAATCCGCTGGAACTGTTTATTTTCACGTTCAAACTTATCACACTACCAGGGTTGGTTTCCCTTATAGCATCAATATACCATACCAAGTGCGAGTAGGACTTGACATCGTCGCCATAAATCGTATCATAAACCTTTTCCCTAGCATTATATGCCTGGTAGTACTCCATGTTGATCCCATAGTTGGTCTGGAAATCAGCAGCAATTTGCTTGGGCTTCTTGTGAGGATTTTTGCGAACTTCTTCCTCAATCAAACTAGACGAGAAGCTGGTGGAGTAAGTTTGGTTCAAGTTGCGTCCACCAGCACCACAAATGTGCTCAGGGTTATAAGACCTGACCTGAAGAGATTCATACAAAATATAAACAATTCAACCAAAACACAATATGGTGCCAAAAACATCATGTGTAAACCAAAGTTACACATACTGTAACAAAACATAACATATGCTAAGCATTAGATGACAGAACACGGAAAACCTACCTGAAACATTTCATTCCTTTCATCGATAGAAGCTGCATGGAATTTCCAGCCGCATTTTTCATCTGCACACTTAGCCGTGAACCTAGAACGCTCATTGTGAGTTACAATCATTTGGAAACCAGTGCGAAGACGATACTTGGTAAAAGCAACCCTGACTTGCTTAACTCCTTCAACAAACACATGGCCAATATCACCAAGAACCTTGGGCCAACCATCCGATAACAAAGGTTTCGCTGGCTTACTTTTATCTTCCAAATACATTGCAACAGTAAGATTGTTTGTGGACGAAGACGAACTACTAGACCCATTAGAAATAGAAGAATCTGCCCTAGAGCTAGAGGAAGAGGCCACACGAGGAACATTTTGCAAGAAAATATCAACACTGGTCTTCTGTTTACTATTTGTGATAGATATAAGAGCTTGCAAAGAAAAATCACAGTCAAGCGGAAAATCTTTCCCACTTTCTCGAAAGAAGAAAGTAATACCAAGTGGAGTATACTGCTTCCATTCCTTGCAAACTTGTTCCTTAAACTCATCAAGTTTGATATCAGTATTAACACGCAGGGTAATGAAATCAGAAAAGTAGCGAACAACAGCAATGCAACTAACAGCAGCGCAACTAACAACAGCCATGACAACCTGAAAATATCAAATACACAATAAGAATATCAAAATTTGAAAACGAACGCAATTCACTCGGGGGCGTTGCCCCCTCGTGAGAAGTATATTCTATGCGGCAAGCTAAATATAAGTAAAAGATACAGATGATACAATTGTTTACAAATAAAACATGTTACAGGACATATATATGTAACTTCAACTTACACATTCTTCAAATACAATAGGATATATATGTGTAAACTAAAATTACACATGTTGTAACTAAAAAAAACATCTGCATCTTCCTCACACATGCTTAAAAATACAAAGAGGATATATATGTGTAAAATAAATTTACACATGCTGCAACTAAAAAACATCTGCATCTTCTTTAAGCATGCTTAAAATACAACATGATATATATGTGTAACCTCAAGTTACACATACTGTAACAAAAAAAACAGCATGTATACAAATCAATTTGAAGTTGTTTTTTTGAAACAAAATTGTTTCTTCATACTTCTCTCAGTATCAACAAAAAGTAAAACAACAAATTAACAGATCGCACATGAAAGAACAACAAAATAATTCAAAAAAAAAAATTGAAAACAGATCTGAAATCAAAAACAACATAAAATTCTTACCTAGATTTGTTGTTTTCTTTCTTCTGAAACAATGTTTATTTTGTTCCTCTTCTCAGTATCAAACAAACATGTGTAAGCATCAACAAAAACATGTGTAAGTATCAAAAGTGACAAAAATAGATCGAAACGGTAAAATCAAAATCAATTGAATTTGAAAACTAAATCGAAATCACAATTCGTACCTATTTTGATTTATGTATTCCCAACTGTCTTCTTCCTCTTCTCAGACTCAACAAATTCGAAACAGAACAAAAATCGTAATCAGTAGAAGATCGAGATTCAAAAAATCGATGACAAAACTAGTGAATCAAGCAACAAAAAAGCTAAAAATGAACAAACCTATTTGTTGTTCATCAATGCAGCTTCACTATCTCGTCAGATCTGAAAAACAGACGAATACACCTCAACGAATTGAGAGAAAATTCGTTTTCTTCTTCTTCTCGTTTATGTTGTTCTTCTTCTCGTTTTCTTCCTATCAAATTAACGAAAATCAGTATGAAACTATCAAAATTCACGAATTCGTCTGAAGAAAAATCTCCAATTCTGTTTCTGAACGAGAGCGGAGAGAAGAAAGAGCTGAATCTGATTTGGTTTTCAGTTTCTGGTAGGTATAAAACGTCTATAAATAGGGAAGGTTAATTTCGGTATTTTTACTTTTATTAAAAATCCTGATGACGTCAGCAATCCGGGAAAATTGAAAACCAGGCCCCAAAAAAAATATTTCTGGGCCTAGAAATATCAAAAACGGAAAGTGTGGAGTTGAGGGTGTAAGATCCATTTTGTGGGGCTTGTATATGGTTGAACCCATATAGTAGGGGGTTCTAGTATTTTTGACTAATTAACCCTTGCATAGTTTAGTATTGATAATCTAGTTCAGTGTTAATGATTAAGTTTCAGTTATATTTACTCTAAATCAACACAAAATCAGATTTTAGAGTTAAAAAAAAAATTAGAGGAGAAGAAAAGAAAAACTTTTGTGATATTAGTGAAACCCTAGATTTTGATTCACTCAACCAAAATGAGTGATTCCAGTGACAAATTTGAGATGGGTGAATCTCTATATGATAGAGAAAACAAATACTACATACCTCTTGATGGAGATCCGGATATGGAGTATTTGTTAGATAACAGAGATGTTTTAACCCAAAGTGAAGGTCAATCTGAATCAATTGAGGAAATTAACCAAGAAAGTGAAGAACCAGAGACCGAAAATGACCAGGTGTATTTCTAAATCAGTTCCCATTAGCTTTTTGTTGCCCAAAATTATCTAAAGTACGTAAAAAGTTCAAAACTTTTACATTTTCAGAGCTAATTACGGTTGGAATTCTGTACGTAACTGTTAGAGCATTGCTCGGTCGAACTCGCATGCGTTGCTATCTCAAGCATGTTTGTCAATGTTAGTGATCAAAACTATAAGTCTTGATTTCTAGTCTACTATAGCTAAGGTCTCGGACTAAGATAGAAAGTGTAGTTGAGCTCAAGAAACTCCATGGCGATCATCATACAAGACGAAGAACTACTCAAGGAACCGGTGGAACTTCATCGACTAAAAGGTATGTGGAGACTTGAACTTATCTATCACTCAAAAGTCTATTTATCTCCTATCTTGATACAAAAGTCGTTTTGCTATATAGACTTACATTATACACATTTGATATTTCGAGCCGAGTTTATCTCGCCTATCTAATTCTCTAAATATGTGTTGGTAAGCTTTCGCTTTAACCAAGTTCATATTTACCTAGTGACAAAAGTCATGTTATGTTTCAATCACTTTGAAAATTGCTCAGACGAAAAATAGTTTGTGAATAAAAACTACATAACGTTCTCTGAGAATGTTTCAATGATTGAAATGAGAGTTTAGATTATATAACCATTGATGGATATAAGCATTGTTGTGGAAACACATATATGTATAAGTCCTATTCCTTGAACCAAAATTTGCGAACTTTTTTGATCAAGAGAACCGGAAGTTTGCAGTTTGCAAACTCAGTCCGCAAACTGGCGGAAGTTCTCGACCCGAGAATATCCGCTGGAGTTTGAGAACTCACTCAGCAAACTCAGTCCGCGAACTGACGATAGTTCTCGACCTGAGATATCTGCTGGAGTTTGAAAACTCCTTCCGGGAACTTAAGCCCGTGAACCCAGTCCGCGAACTTGAGTAGGTTATATCTAAAAACGATTGTTCTTGAACTCATCTTTATATTGATTAGGGAATGCATTTGCAAACCGTGGATATAAAGTTCATGAATCAATTCGAGTGAATCAAATCATTTTTGCTTCGATTGTGTCTTATGAAGTTACATAAGATCAAAGCAATTGAACAACTCTCTAGCTAGTTCATTTGAGCCATTTGAACTAGCTATGGTGAAGAAGAATAAGATTGATATGAAAGTGATCATATGGCTAACCATTTGGTTAACTATTGTTGAACCAACTAATGTACAAGTTTGGGTACGGTTACACGAGCCTAGAAACGTGCATTTCATTTGTGTATAACAAGCTATGTTTTCGATCTAATGGTTGATAAATATTAGCTTGAATCTAATCATGTTTTCATCTACGGTGAATATTGAATGCTTTGTTACTAAGCTAACATTGATTGCAAACCCTGATTTGAAAGATTATATAAGGGAGAACTCTAGCAACTGGGAAACCTAATCCCCACACCTTACGTGTGATACTAGTTGTAAGCTAGAGTCGATTCTCCTTTAAACTCTGGTTTTCTTTTCTCAAACCGGGTTAACGACTTAAAGACTTCACTGGGATTGTGAAGCCAGACCGGTACTACTTTCTTGTAGTCGTGTGATCTGATCTTGTTGTTTCTATCGTGCGAGTACAATTGTAATAATTGGCTTGAGATTTCTATCTCCGATGGGCAAGATGAAAAGTAATCACAAACATCTTATTCTCATCGTTTGTGATTCCGCAACATCTTGTTTCGCTACCATACGATTAAGATTGTTGTGAGGTGATTGATAATACTAGGACGTTCTTCGGGAATATAAGTCCGGATTATCAATTGGTTCATGTTAACCTTGATTTATCAAAAGACGGAACAAAACTCATAGGTATATTCGTGGGAGACGGATTTATCTATCACCGTAGACTTTTCTGTGTGATACATATTTGTTTGTTAAAGTCTTCGACTTTGGGTCGTAGCAACTCTTAGTTGTGGGTGAGATCATTTAAGGGAATCAAGTACGTAGCATCCTGCTGGGATCAGATACGTAGGAGCATAAATGTACCTTGGATCAGCGTGAGATTGGTTGGGGTCAACTACAGTCCAGGCCGAAGTTAGTTTGTAGTAGGCTAGTGTCTGTAGAGGCTTAATATAGTGTGTGTTCAATCTGGACTAGGTCCCGGGGTTTTTCTGCATTTGCGGTTTCCTCGTTCACAAAATTCTGGTGTCTGTGTTATTTCTATTCCGCATTATATTTTGTTATATAATTGAAATATCACAGGTTGTGCATTGTTCAATCAATTAGAATATCCGACCTTTTGGGTTGTTGATTTAAATTAATTGAATCTTGGATATTGGTCTTTGGTACCATCCAAGTTATCTCTGTTTGATAAAGACTCGTAGATTTCTATTTGCTTGAGTATAGATCAAATCGAGAGATTGAGATATAAACTCTTTGATATACTTTTGTCTAGATTGAGTTTGACTGTCTAGTTGATTCTCTAGAAAGTATATTGGAGTTTATTCATACAGATTTCTAAGAGAAATATTGGGTGTGGTTGTTAGACCCCCGCTTTTTCAATTGGTATCAGAGCAGGCAAATCAAGACCTTACAAGTTTGTGTTTGTAGCAATCTGACTCTATGGACAGGGGTGCTATCTCAATAAACGTACCAGCAGTCTTCGATGTCTCTAATTACTTATGGTGAAAAATTGCTATGCGAGCTTTTCTTCAAGCGCGTGATTTTCAATCATGGGTATATGTTGTTAATGGCTATAATGCTCCCGTTGTGGCAGTTGGAGATGTAAACTTTCCCAAGGATATTGGTGAATACACCCCTGCCGAGATAAATGTTGCAAAGAAAAATTCTGACGGCTTGAATGCCATTACCCCAAATCTTCAGCACCATGTGTCAAATTGCATTAAGTCTAAAGAAGCTTGAGATATCTTAGAAACCGTATTTGAAGGAAATACCAGTGAAAAGGAAGCTAGGCTTCAAAACCTTAACTCCGATTGGGAAAACCTTCGCATGGCAGATGAAGAAACATTTGATGAGTTTAATCACAAAGTGTCTGAAATTGTTAATGCATCTTTTGCATTGGGTAAGACTATTCCTGAAAAGGACATTGTGATGAAAATTCTCAGATCGCTGCCATCTAGATACGATTCTAAGAAGCATGCCATCGTTGAGGGAAATAACCTAGATAATCTCTCTTGAAATACGCTGGTTGGAAAGATTAAGATCTTTGATCACGAACATTCATCCAAATCTAAGGATGTTGCGTTCAAAGCATTAAAGGACACTAAATTACTTGATAAAAGTAAAAAAGTGTATATCTCTGAAGATGATCAATTTGAGACAGATTCATCAGATGAAGATCTTGACAAGTCAGTCTCGATGATCACAAGACAGGTTAAGGATCTTCTGTTGAAGAGAAGCAAACGGTTCTTCAGAGATAAGCCTAAAGCATCAGTTAAACCTCATAATCGTATTCCTCCTAAAAACAGGGAAACAGACGAAACTGATGACGAGGATATGCCTCGGTGCTTTAAGTGTAAGAGTTTTGGTCATTTTGCAAACGATTGCCCAAGTCGAAAGAAATACACTGGGAACAAAGGTCTTGCTGCAACTCTTGATGAAATGTCTGATAATTATGATTCTAATGAAGACGAGAAATCAAGTGTTGCACTTCTTGGTGAAAATATTTATTTTGATAATTGTAGCAATACATACATCAATCTTGATATTCTTTCAGAAGATACTCCAACTAATCTGGAAGATAAAGTTGACTCATCCTTTGGAAACTCTGTTTGTAACGTTTCAGGTTCCACTATGTGTCTAGCTGCGTGCACATCTCCGATGCCTGAATATCCAAGATTGACGTGTTCATTTTGTTCTCAAAAGGGTCATGAACTATCAAGGTGTTACAAGTACAAACACCAATTGAGGCACGTCAACAAACTTCAACGAAGAGCAAATCGATTAGAAATCAAGCTTTAACTTGCCCAGAAGACTGCTGAGGTATGTAATATTTTATCTTCATCTATGATGTTAGTTTCCAAGGACAAACCAAGACCATTAGAGAGAGTATGGTCGAGTCGGTTTGATAGACAGAAGTCTGAGGATTCCTCTCAAGAGGAAAATGGTGGACAAATTGTTGTTCACCACAACGCAATTTAATTGTGTTGATTGTTGAAAATCTTATCTCATGTTCCTGATCAAAAGAGACAATAATTTTGTACCTCTCAGGCTTTAGGAGAAGTTTTTCTTTCTTTTCTTTTTCGTAACTTTTGCTCTTTCCTGTCTATCAACAAAAAGAGAGGGTTATCATCGTCGATTCTACTCTTTATAGGGTTGAGAGTTGGACGTGTACGAACCTGTTAAAGGTTTCGAAACCCTTCATTCCTTTTTCCTTCCTTAAACCTCTTTTTATCTCAAGACTACTTGTTGAGCTTAAATTGTGATTTCCTCTCACAAACCCATAACACCTATGGATACTCCAAGAATGATGTCTTCAGATGGAAAAGATGTTAATATGATTGCTAAGCCATCAATCATGAAGGAAAAAGATAAATCTCCATTGTCTCCTTCTTTGAAAAGAAAAAGAAGGAATGTGAGGAAGCCAAGATCCGTTCCTTCAAACTCTCAGAAGTTTTCTGATGTTCTTGAAGAGATGAAAGAGATGCGAAAGGAGATTCGTCAAATAAAGGCTTGCGTGTTGAGATCTTTGGAAATTCAAAAGTCCATGGTTTGACATCATCATCCAAGACGGTTTGCCGGTATTGACTCCTTCCTCCACGAACCCTATATTTCAATAGTTATTGACGACAAGGAGTTCGGGAACGACAATGAATTTCTCAAAGATATAATCGCCTAGTATATCTTCTGTTCTTCTTTTTCTTAGAAGAATAACTAGAGTTTGGAATATCCATGATTGTGATTACACATAGCTATGTACGACGTTTTCATCTTCATGTTTTTAGGTTTATTTTTTAAAATTCTAAAATTGTTTGGAAGATGATTTTTGCAGTATTAATCTTTATGGTTTTATATATTGCAACATTGTTATGAGATATATGTGTTTAAGTCCGTGAACTTGATTGTCCCATACTTTGTCAAAATAAAGTCGTTCATGAGTTGATATGCATGTATTGATAAAAGAATGAATTGACTTTTGACAAATACAAAAGTTAAGCCTATTATGTCAATTCTTGAGTGTTCAAGGATTATGTCTATTGAATGTCATTGTGCAAATGGTGATGGAAAATAGAATGAGTCCTTGCTTATTCCACGGTATTAGGTCGATCTACGATCCACAATTTTTGTGTATATACTGTGTTGTTCCATAAATTGTCTTATGTTGAGCTCTATCAACTGAGTTATTGTTTTAGCTTAGTTGTTGTTCGGTGAGGTACTTTATGTCGAGCAGTTTCAACTAAATTAATCATCTTGTTTGGGTATTTAGTTATGGCTCCGTAAGTTTTCTTATGTTGAGCACTATTGACTGAGTTGATTATTTCTTTTGATTAACTTAGTAATTGCTCCAAAGATTCCCCTATGTCGAGCATTACAACTGAATTGATTATTTTTTGTGGTTAATTTGGTTGTGTGTTCCGAATATATTATTTATGAGTTCTCTTGTGATTAATCTAATTGAGTAATTTTGAGTCTCCATAAGTTTTCTTATGTCGAGCATGATCAATTAAATTGTTTACTCTTGTGATTAGTTTGATTGTGTATTCCGATTAAATAAACCATGGGTTCTCTTGTGGTTAATTTAATTGAATATTTTGGATTCAAAATTCATACTTGTATGTGATTTGTTATGTCCAAATAAATCCTTATTTTCTTTTGAAATTAAGGTCGCTCTTGTTGTTCTTTCGAGAATGACATTTTACGGGGGAGAGTTCTTTTGAACATGCGCTTAATTGCCATATCTTTGTGGGGAGGGCGGATATGGAATATTATAGGGGTTATATTGTATCTTTAAACTCCTTGATGAATGCATTTAGCTTCGGCTGTTTGATTGCATCTAAAGAACAAGGTGATATATGCTTTCTTTTGGTCATGAAATATCTCTTTCGGAAATTTCATTAGGATCCCGTTCTTGTACCTTTGCCAATTTTATTGAAAAAAGGGGGAGAATAAATATGTAGTTCACACTACAAATACATATGGTTTTCAGATCATTATGTAAGGGGGAGTGGTTTCCATGTGAGATGGATTATTGACTAAGGGGGAGTGATACATATCACCATAGTATTGTTGTCAAAGTTGTGATACAATTGAACTTTGATATTGTGTAATGATACTATGTCACTGTATAAAAATGATTGAGAACTCTGTTTTCTCATTGTTATAGCTACGGATTTTCAACAATGATGATGCTAAACTTACAACCTTTGGGATCATTGGAGTACTTGGAAGTGACAAAGATTTCGAGTAATGTTGAAGATTAGGCATGTGGAATATGATCTTCAAAAATGTATTTATCTTTTTTGTATTCCATATGTATTGTAGTTTTGCCACTAAAATTGACAAAGGGGGAGATTGTTAGAGCATTGCTCAGTCGAACCCGCATGTGTTGCTATCTCAAGCATGTTTTTCAATGTTAGTGATTAAAACTATAAGTCTTGATTTCTAGTGTACTATAGCTAAGGTCTCGGACTAGGATAGAAAGTGTAGTTGGGCTCAAGAACTCCATGGCGATCATCATACAAGACGAAGAACTACTCAAGGAACCAGTGTAACTTCATCGACTAAAAGGTATGTGGAGACTTGAACTTATCTATCACTCAAAAGTCTATTTATCTCCTATCTTGAGACAAAAAGTCATTTTGCTATATAGACTTAGATTATACACATTTGATATTTTGAGCCGAGTTTATGTCGCCTATCTAATTCTCGAAATATGTGTTGGTAAGATTTTGTTTTAACCAAGTTAATCTTTACCTAGTGACAAAAGTCATGTTATGTTTCAATCACTTTGAAAATTGCTCTGACGAAAAATGGTTTGTGAATAACAACTATATAACGATCTCTGAGAATGTTTCAATGATTGAAATGAGAATTTAGGTTATATAACCATTGATGGATATAAGCCTTATTGTGGAAACGCATATATGTATAAGTCCTATTCCTTGAACCAAAGTTTGCGAACTTTGTTGATCAAGAGAACCGGAAATTTGCACAGTTTGCAAACTCAGTCCGCGAACTCAGTCCGTGAACTGGCGAAAGTTCTCGACCCGAGAATATCTGCTGGAGTTTGAGAGCTTACTCAGCAAACTCATTACGCGAACCCAGTCCGCGAACTGACGGTAGTTCTCGACCCGATAATATCTGCTGGAGTTTGAAAACTACTTTCGGTAACTTAAGTCCGTGAACCCAGTCCGCGAACTTGAGTAGGTTATATCTAAAAACGATTGTTCTTGAACTCATTTTTATATTGATTAAGGAATTCTTTTGCAAACCGTAGATACAAAGTTCATGAACCGATTCGAGTGAATCAAATCGTTTTTGCTTCGATTGTGTCTTGTGAAGTTACATAAGATCTAAGCAATTGAACAACTCTCTAACTAGTTCATTTGAGTCATTTGAGTCATTTGAACTAGTTATGGTGAAGAAGAATATGGTTGATATGAAAGTGATCATATGGCTAACCATTTGGTTAACTATTTTTGAACCAACTAATGTACAAGTTTGGGTACGGTTACACGAGCCTAGAAATGTGCATTTCATTTGTGTATAACAAGATATGTTCTCGATCTAACGGTTGATAAATATTAGCTTGAATCTAATCAGGTTTTCATCTAACGGTGAATATTGAGTGCTTTGTTACTAAGCTAACATTGATTGAAAACCCTGATTTGAAAGACTATATAAGCGAGAACTCTAGAAACTAGGAAACCTAATCCCCACACCTTACGTGTGATACTAGTTGTAAGCTAGAGTCGGTTCTCCTTTAACCTCTGGTTTTCTTTTCTCAAACCGAGTTAACGACTTAAAGACTTCATTAGGATTGTGAAGCCAGACCGATACTACTTTCTTGTAGTTGTGTGATCTGATCTTGATGTTTCTATCGTACGAGTACAATTGTAATTATTGGCTTGAGATTTCTATCTCCGATAGGCAAGATAAAAAGTAATCACAAACATCTTCGTCTCATCATTTGTGATTCCGCAACATCTTGTTTTGCTACCATACAATTAAGATTGTTGTGAGGTGATTGATAATACTAGGTTGTTCTTCGGGAATATAAGTCCGGATTATCAATTGGTTCCTGTTCACCTTGATTTATCAAAAGACGGAACAAAACTCATAAGTATACTCGTGGGAGACGGATTTATCTATCACCGTAGACTTTTCTGTGTGATACATATTTGTTTGTTAAAGTCTTCGATTTTGGGTCGTAGCAACTCTTAGTTGTGGGTGAGATCAACTAAGGGAATCAAATATGTAGCATCCTGCTTGGATCAGAGATGTACGAGCATAATTGTATCTTGGATCAGTGTGAGATTGGTTGGGGTTCAACTACAGTCCATACCGAAGTTAGTTTGTAGTAGGCTAGTGTCTGTAGAGGCTTAATACAGTGTGTGTTCAATCTGGACTAGGTCTCGGGGTTTTTCTGCATTTGCGGTTTCCTCGTTAACAAAATTCTGGTGTCTGTGGTATTTCTATTCCGCATTATATTTTGTTATATAATTGAAATATCACAGGTTGTGCGTTGTTCAATCAATTAGAATATCCGACCTTTTGGGTTGTTGATTTAAATTGATTTACTTTGATATGGGTCTTTGGTACCATCCAAGTTATCTCTCTTTGATAAAGACTCGCAGATTTCTATTTGCTTGAGTATAGATCAAATCGAGAGATTGAGATATAAAATCTTTGATATACTTTTGTCTAGATTGAGTTTGATTGTCTAATTGATTCTCTAGAAAGTATATTGAACTGGTAGTTTGTTTTCATGATCAATAGCATGATAGCATGTTATGAAAACAGGATTTTTGTGAAACTCGATAGTCTTTCCCTTCTTGACTTGATCATCTTTGTTGCTTCCATCCATTGTGTACAAAAAAAAAATTCAGTAGAATCTTTTGACCTTATGGAACAATGTATCAATTGATGACACATATATATATCAAGAAGTTCCATAAAACCCTGGGAAATTTGTAAACGTCCGTGTGGGTCAGGTGTACGTGCACTCGTGGTCACAACTCTTACGTGACCAAGGGGAATGGAGAAGCCGAGCTTGAACAAAGGATGAACAACTTAATTCCAAGAGAATAATTGCTGAGAAGCAAAAACTTCGAGGAAGGACGATAAACATGAAATTTTTCTCAAAAAGAGGATGATCAGAATTATCTTCAAGAAGGAAGAACCGGAGCGAGGCTCAACAGATTTTTAGATCATCAACAACAAAACAACAAAAAGAAGAAGGAAGAGAAAAACATACAACCTTGACAACTTATAATGATTCACGTACCTTTCTTATTGTTCTTTTCTACCTAACTTGATCTGTGTTTAAGGTTCTTATATGTTTAGGTTTGAAAATAGTAGTCCGGGATGTTTGGACTTCATGGTACACATACCAAGTATGCATATCATCATTTAAAATCAAAATCCAGGGGTTTAAGATCGCATACCCATTTTGCAAACTGCTCCAAGTCATGAAAATTCATTTGTAAACCCGTATGCATACTTTCCTGTAGACGTCGATATTCGGTAAACTTGTTTTGGCCGTAATTTCTTCGTCCGAACTAGGAATGACCTCATTCTTTTTGCATTTTCTTCCTCTTTGATTTCTCTTAAAAATGGAGATGAGAATTTTTGAATTTGGATGAGTTAAGATTGGCATTTGTCCTGTCTCTTGTTTTTGAGTGTTTTACTCTGTTTCGTTGCACTTGTTCCACTTCTCTTGGACTTGGGAACTTGTATTCTTGGAGTAATACTCTTATAAGCTTATTGTAGCTTTTACAAGAATGTTGTTGGTGAATCACAAAGAAGGAAGTTCAAGAATGGGTAGTAGTACGCAGTACTATGGGATTCTTGAATGTTCACAATCGTTTTACGTGAACTATGGTACATGGTCGTTAATGACTTCATATGTTTCTCTTTGTTAAGAAAATCTTTTTATACGCCTTTGGTAGATATCCTTGGTATAAATCCGGGCGAAAAAGATTGATTCTACCCTCTAAGGACAAATCATCTTATATGTGCATACGAGTTTGTCTTGATGCCTAGGAAACTTTTTATGAGAATTTATTCTTGTCTTTGATAAGGATAACTAGAGCTTAGAATAGCCATTATTGTGATTACATATAGCTATGTCCAACGTTTTCATCTTCATGTTTTTAGATTTATTGGTTTAAATTCTAAAATTGTTTGGAAGATGATTTTTGCAGTATTAATCCTTATGGTTTTATATATTGCAATATTGATTATGGGATATGTGTGTTTGCGTCCGTGAACTATGATTGTCCCATAACTTGTCAAAAGTAAAGTTTTTCGTAAATCGATATTCACATATTGATAAAAGAATGAATGGACTTTTGACAAATACAAAAGTTAATCCTATATTGTCATTTATTGATGGAAGATAGGTTAAAATATTTTGTGTTAAGGATTATGTCTATTGTATGTCATTGTGCAAATGGTGATGAAAAATAAAACGAGTCCTTGCTTATTCCACGGTATAAGGTCGATCTCCGATCCACAATTTTTGTGTATATACTGTGTTGTTCCATAAGGTGTCTTAAGTTGAGCTCTATCGACTGAGTCATTGTTTTGGCTTTGTTGTTGCTCCGTGAGGTACTTTATGTTGAGCATTTTCAACTAAATTAATCATCTTGTTTGGTTATTTAGTTGTTGCTCCGCAAGTTTCTCTTATGTCGAGCATGGCCAATTAAATTAATTACTTTTGTGATTAGTTTGGTTGTGTATTTTGATTAGATTATTTATGGATTTTCTTGTGATTAATCTAATTGACTTTTTGAGTCTCCATAAGTTTACTTATGTTGAGCATGTTCGATTAAATTAATCATGGGTTCTTTTATGGTTAATTTAATTAAATACTTTTTATTCAAATTCATACTTGTATGTGATTTTTTATGTCCAAAGAATCCATCTTTTCTTTTTGAAATTAAGGTCGCTCTTGTTGTTTTTTTCGGTAATGACATTTTATGGGTAGAGTTCTTTTGAACTTGTGCTTAACTGGCATATCTTTGTGGGGAGTGCGGCTGTGGAATATTATAGGGGTTATCTTGTATCTTTAAACTCCTTGATGAATGCATTTAGCTTTGGCTTTATGATTGCATCTAAAGAACAAGTTGATATATGCTTTCTTTTGGTCGTGAAATGTTTCTTTCAGAAATTTCATTAGGATCTCGTTCTTGTACCTTTGCCAATTTTATTGACAAAAAGGGGGAGAATTAATATGTAGTTCACACTACAAATACATATGGTTTTCGGATCATTATGTAAGGGGGAGTGGTTTCCATGTGAGATGGAGTATTGACTAAGGGGGAGTGATACATATCACCATAGTATTGTTGTCAAAGTTGTGATACAATTGAACTTTGATACTGTATAATGATACTATGTCACTGTATAACAATGATCGAGAACTCTGTTTTCTCATTGTTATAGCTACGGATTTTCAACAACGATGATGCTAAACTTACAACCTTTGGGATCATTGGAGTACTTGGAAGTGACGAAGATTTCGAGTAATGTTGAAGACTAGGCATGTGGAATAGGAGCTTCAAAAATGTATTTATCTTTTTTGTATTCCATATGTATTAATAGTTTTGCCACTAAAATTGACAAAGGGGGAGATTGTTAGAGAATTGGTCGGTCGAACTCGCATGCGTTGCTATCTCAAGCATGTTTGTCAATGTTAGTGATCAAAACTATAAAGTCTTGATTTCTAGTCTACTATAGCTAAGGTCTCGGACTAGGATACAAAATGTAGTTGAGCTCATGAACTCCATGGCAATCATCATACAAGACGAAGGACCACTCAAGGAAACGGTGGATCTTCATCAACTAAAAGGTATGTGGAAACTTGAACTTATCTATCACTCAAAAGTCTATCTACTCTATCTCCTATCTTGAGACAAAAGTCGTTTTGCTATATAGACTTAGATTATACACATTTGATATTACGAGCTGAGTTTATCTCGCCTATCTATTTCTCGAAATATGTGTTGGTAAGATTTCGCTTTAACCAAATTCATCTTTACCAAGTGACGAAAGTCATGATATGTTTCAATCACTTAGAGAATTGCTCTGACGAAAAATGGTTTGTGAATAACAACTATATAACGTCCTCTGAGAATGTCTCAATGATTGAAATGAGAGTTTAGATTATATAACCACTGATGGATATAAGCATTGTTGTGGAAATACATATATGTATAAATCCTATTCCTTGAACTAAAGTTTGCGAACTTTGATCAAGAGAACCGGAATGGTTTGCACAGTTTGCGAACTGGCGGAAATTCTCATCTGAGAATTTCTGCTGGAGTTTGAAAACTCACTCAACAAGCTCAGTCCGCGAACTGGCGAAGTTCTCAAACCCGAGAATTTCTGCTGGAGTTTGTGAACTCCTTTCGGGAACTTAAGTCCGCGAACTTGAGTAGGTTTTGTCTAAAAACGATTGTTCTTGAACTCATCTTTATATTGATTAAGGAATGCTTTTCCAAACCGTGGCCATAAAGTTCATGAACCGATGCGAGTGAATCAAATCGTTTTTGATTCGATTGTGTCTTGTGAAGTTACATAAGATCTAAGCAATTTAACAACTCTCTAACTAGTTCATTTGAGTCGTTTGAACTAGTTATGGTGAAGAAGAATATGGTTGATATGAAAGTGATCATATGGCTAACCATTTGGTTAACTGTTGTTAAACCAACTAATGTACAAGTTTGGGTTCGGTTACACGAGCCTATAAACGTGCATTTCATTTGTGTATGACAAGCTATGTTTTCGATCTAACGGTTGATAAATATTAGCTTGAATCTAATCAGGTTTTCATCTAACGGTGAATATTGAATGCTTTGTTACTAAGCTAACATTGATTGCAAACCCTGATTTGATAGACTATATAAGGGAAAACTCTGACAACTGGGAAACCTAATCCCCACACCTTACGTGTGATACTAGTTGTAGCTAGAGTCGATTCTCCTTTAACCTCTGATTTCTTTTCTCAAACCGGGTTAACGACTTAAATACTTTGTTGGGATTGTGAAGCCAGGTCGATACTACTTTATTGTAGTTGTGTGATATGATCTTGTTGTTTCTATCGTACGAGTACAATTGAAATAATTGGCTTGAGATTTCTATCTCTGATAGGAAAGATAAAAGTAATCACAAACATCTTCTTCTCATCGTTTGTGATTCCGCAATAACTTGTTTCGCTAGTCGATTAAGTTTATTGTGAGGTGATTGATAATTCTAGGCCGTTTTTCGGGAATATAAGTCCGGGTTATCGATTGGTTCCTGTTCACCTTGATTTTATCAAAAGACGGAACAAAACTCATAGGTATATTCGTGGGAGACGGATTTATCTATTACAATATACTTTTCTGTGTGATACAAATTTGTTTATTAAAGTCTTAGATTTTGGGTTGAAGAAACTCTTAGTTGTGGGTGAGATCAT
Organism: Papaver somniferum; assembly: GCF_003573695.1. NCBI lineage: Eukaryota > Viridiplantae > Streptophyta > Magnoliopsida > Ranunculales > Papaveraceae > Papaver > Papaver somniferum. The sequence continues at coordinate 2,784,352 of NW_020644373.1, forward strand.
CTATGTGAATCAAGTGCGTAGTATCCTGCTGGGATCAGAGACGTAAGGAGCATAACTGTACCTTGGATCAGTGTGAGATTGATTGGGGTTCAACTACAGTCCAGACCAAAGTTAGTTTGTAGTAGGCTAGTGATGTAGCGTCTTAATACAATGTGTGTTCAATCTGGACTAGGTCCCGGGGTTTTTCTGCATTTACGGTTTCCTCGTTAACAAAATCCTGGTGTCTGTGTTATTTCTATTCCGCATTATATTTTGTTATATAATTGAAATATCACAGGTTATGCGTTGTTCAATCTATTAGAATATCCGACCTTTTGGGTTGTTGATTTAAATTGATTGACACTTGGATATTGGTCTTTGGTACCATCAAAGTTATCTCTCTTTGATAAAGACTCGCAGATTTCTATTTGCTTGAGTATGGATCAAATCAAGAGATTGAGATATAAGCTCTTTGATATACTTTTTTATCTAGACTGAGTCTGACTGTCTAGTTGATTCTTTAGAAAGTATATTGGAGTTTGTCTATACAGATTTCTAAGCGAAATATTGGGTGTAGTTGTTATACGGCCGCTTTTTCAGTTACATCAATTACCAGGACCGGTTACCATATTCTCATGGTATTACTTGTGATCGGTAACACCAGTTACCAGGATCGTTTACACCAATTACCAGGATCGGTTACACCAATTACAAGGATCGACTACACACTCTTTTGTGATCGGTCACACCAATTACTAGGATCGGTTACACCAATTAGAAGGATCGGTCACACCAATTACAAATATCGATCATACCATCTTAGGTGATTACTTAGGATCGGTTGCACTAATAAAAGTCATACCAATACATAAGTCAGGCACTGTGAATAGTTTTACCAAGATACATAACAAGTTATTTTCTGACAACATCTGAAACAGGTATGAAAACAATCATTACTTCCTGTCAATAGCTGCACATAATCTCTAATAGTTGCACAACCAACACATAGGAATTTCTAAATTGATTAACATTAGTAAGAGCAGAATACAAGCATGACACATAATTCTATAAGTATAAGAAGAATAAAACATAAATCATCAAGTAATTAAGGGTTCAATGACTTAGCTTCTACTTCTACTTCCTCTTGCTTGATCAATGGAAAATCACAAAATTCTGGATATATACAAGAGGTTAGAAGAGGTCTTAGTCATCATTTAAGTAGCTATGTGTTATCCAACCTTTCCATCGTTAGTTGGATGACAGCTCACCAGGTGAATCATGCTTAGTCAACATGACACCTAAGATGTCCTTAAGCTAATCTTAATTCCTTGATTTAAGTCTAATATTTCCTTAATATGTTATATACTTAACCCAACTTATATAAGAACTAAACATAGATTAGCTTAACTTAATCCTAATTTGTTGCTAAACCAACATAAATTCAGAAATTACTATGTGTTGGTTGTGCAACTATTAGAGATTATGTGCAGCTATTGACAGGAAGTAATGATTGTTTTCATACTTATTTCATATGTTGTAGAGCATGTAAATACTAGGGTGTATCATGATTTCAGCCTATGAGTTCTATATAATCATGTTTACGGATTAAGTGTATTGATTATGAAGCTGAAATCTGATGTGAACTTGTATTTGTTCTTGACAGATTGCATTAAATTAAGTTAACTAATTTGTTTTAGTTGTTCAAAATAAAACACAGTATATAATTTGACTTCAAGACCTTGATTATGTATCTAATTAAAAATTCAAGTTCTGATTTCGTTGTTAATTCGTTCAACAGACCATTGGTTATTGGTGATTGTGTTTTCCGACTCGCAGCAAATGGGAGGCTACTAAAGAGGCTGTTATATGGTTGCATAGCAAGCTCCTGTTGTACAAGAGATCCTCGTGATCGACATTGAAATGCCGAATAAGCTTACTTATGAAAATGAGAAACTCAAGGTAATATATGTCAATCTCTTTCTTCTCATGAATCTATAATTTCTCTCTACCCAATTTTGGGGTGTCATTCAGTACTTTTCACTGCATTTATTTCTTTTTAGTATGTTCCGGTTCTTAGGGATTCTCAAGTTGTTGTCTATTCCTAGCAGGCTTGCACCTACTTATGAAAATTCGGTCGATAGAATCTAACTTCTTAACTGGCCCAAGTTACGTTGTCGAAGGTTACTTCTTTCTTCCTGACTTGACATGGCAGTTCCTTAGTTTTTTTTATCGCTTCATGTTTTCTATAATAATGGTAGAACCGTTTACTTTTAAATTTTCTCCCATGTTTTGTTTCGTCTTGGAATTGGAAACTTCATCCTAACTGATTCACCAATTTTAATCTTCCTGTTATGCTTGGTCATGGATATTACTATTTCTGTAACAGTGGAGTCTCTAAAAGAAGTTTATGTTGTGTAACTTCATATATGCTGCAGAACTGATGCACTTAGTGCAGCTGAACACTTGGTTCTTAGTAGGTACAAGTTTTCATTTTCCTATATATGAATAATCATACAAAATATGTTTTATTGTGCAATTATTGTCCTAGTTATATCACGCAGTCGTCGCATAGCTTGATTATATTTCTTTATGTTAGTTTTTTAGAAGAGATCAGTTAATATTTTTTTTATATAGAAAAAAGATAGATAAGCAGACTACGTAGATGAAAGGTTAATAACACAACTTGCATTATTAAGTCCTGGTAATGAGAAGTCACTAATTATTTGAAGTTTTATCTTTGTCAACATGAATATGATATGTATGATAATATAAGAATGACTATGTTTTACAGGAATAAGTTGTTGGTGAAATAGATGCATGCTTGGAATAAGTTACTTGTCTGAATACGTTGGTGGACACATTGATTGATGGTCAATTATCTGAAAATAGACCAAATTAGGTGTCTATATGTGGTTCAGTTATACAGTTAGTGACCACATAGGTATGTACATTCAAAAATGGCAATTATTGTGTCACTGACTTATGTAAAAAACATAAGTTTTTTTTTCTCCTTGATATGACCTTATAAGTTTACCAATCCCCCTTTGCATTTAATATCTTTGCATAATAGAAGTATAAGTTATTATATGAGTTTGGAATTGTATGCTTCCATTGGTAATTTCATGATTCCTTGCTATCACATCTCTGTAGTTTGTATTTAATAACCTCGAGCCAAATGTTATATGCATGTGTAACTTTTTATTACACAAGTCAGATGCATATGTAACTTCCAATTACACTAGACACATATACGTGTATCTCCCAATTACACTAGACAAATGCGTGTGGAACTTTTAGTTACACATGGTAAGATAAGTTATTAAGTTCCTTTATGTGTTCTCACGGGCATATTAAGAGGATCTCAAGTGGATCTCCTATAACAATTGATGTTAATCCTAGTTGATTTTTTTGGGCGAGTTTTTTTTACTATACCCAAACTGTCAATTGATGCACATCAACACCAAAGTAGTTGCAAACATTTCCTTGTGCTTTAGTAAGTTTCCATATTTCATCTGATTATTCCAATAATTCTTGTTTCCAACGATAATGTTAGAGCACTGCTCGGTCGAACTCGCATGCGTTGCTATCTCAAGCATGTTTGTCAATATAAGTGATCAAAACTATAAGTCTTGATTTTTAGTCTACTATTAGCTAAGTCTCAGACTAGGATAGAAAGTGTAGTTGAGCTCTAGACTCCATGGCGATCATCATATAAAGACGAAGAACTACTCAAAGAACTGGTGGAACTTCATCGACTAAAAGGTATGTGGAGACTTGAACTTATCTATCACTCAAAAGTCTATCTACTCTATCTCCTATCTTGAGACAAAAGTCGTATTGCTATATAGACTATGATTATACACATTTGCTATTTCGAGCCGAGTTTATCTTGCCTATCTATTTCTCGAAATATGTGTTGGTAAGCTTTCGCTTTGGCCAAGTTCATCTTTACGAGTGACGAAAGTCATATTAGTTTCAATTACTTGAAAATCGCTTTGACGAAAAATAGCTTGTGAACAACAGTTATATAACGTTCTCTAAGAATGTTTCAACGATTGAAATGAGAGTTTAGAATATAACCTTGAAAGGATATAAACATTGTGCGATAACTCATACGTGTGCAAGTCCTTATTCTTTGAACCAAAGTATGCGTACTTTGCTGCTCAGGAAAACCGGAACTGAAGTCCGCGTACCAGTACGTGCACTTTCGGAAGTTCACATCTCGTGAATTTCTGATGGAGTTTGTGAACTGAAAACAAACTTATTTTGGGTACTTAAGTCCGCTTACCAGTATGCGTACTTAAGTGGGTTAGTTTCTAAAAAACGATTATTCGTGAACTTAAACTTATATAAACTAAGGAATGCATACTTGCAAATCGTGGATGTAAAGTTCATGAATTAATTCGAGTGAATCAAATCGTTTTTGCTTCGATTGTGTCTTATATACTTCTATGAGATCTAAGCAATTGAACAACTCTCTAACCAGTTCTCTTGAGTCATTTGAACTAGTTATGGTTAAGATGAATATGGTTGATATGAAAGTGCTCATATGCCTAACCATTTGGTTAACTATTGTTGAACCAACTAAATGTACATGTTTGGGTACGGTTACACAAACCTAAATAAACATGCATTTCATTTGTGTGTAACAAGCTAAGTTCGATCTAACGGTTGAAAGATATTAACTTGAATCTAATCAGGTTTTCATCTAACAGTGAATATTGAATGCTTTGTTACTAAGCTAACATTGATTGCAAACCCTGATTTGAAAGACTATATCAAGGAGAACTCTAGGAACTGGGAAACTTAATCCCCACACCTCCTGTGTGATACTAGTTGTATTAGCTAGAGTCGATTCTCCTTTAACCTTAGGTTTTTATCAGAACCCTGTAGGTTAACAACTTGAAGACTTCATTGGGATTGTGAAGCCAGACCGAACTATTTTCTCAGTAGTTGCATGATCTGATCTTGCTGTTTCTATCATATTTGAGTACAATCGTAAGATTGGCTAGAGATTAATGTCTCTGATAGGAAAGATAAAAAAGTAGTCACAAACACCTTCGTCTCATCGTTTGTGATTCCACAACATCTTGTTTCGCTAGTTGATTAAGATTATTGTGAGGTGATTGATAATTCTAGGTTGTTCTTCGGGAATATAAGTCCGGGTTATCAATTGGTTCCTGTTCACCTTGATTTATCAGAAGATGGAACAAAAACTCGTAGGTATTTATGTAGGAGACATATTTATCTATTACCGTGGACTTTTTTGTGTGATACGTATTTTTTTATTAAAGTCTTCGAATTTGGGTCGTAGCAACTCTTAGTTGTGGGTGTAATCAGCTAAGGGAATCAAGTGCGTAGTATCCTGCTGGGATCAGAGACGTAAGGAGCGCAACTACACCTTGGATTAGTGTGACATTGATTGGGGTTCAACTACAGTCCAGACCGAAGTTAGTTTGTAGTAGGATAGTGTCTGTAGCGGCTTAATACAGTGTGTGTTCAGTCTGTACTAGGTACCGGGTTTTTCTGCATTTGCGGTTTCCTCGTTAACAAAACTTCTGGCGCCTATCTTATTTCTTTTCCGCATTATATTTTGTTATATAATTGAAATATCACAGGTTGTGCGTTGAATCGATCAATTGGGAAATCCAACCTTTGGTTGTTGATTGAAATTGATTGATCCTTGAACATTGGTATTTGGTAACGTTCAAGTGATTTCACTTGTATTGAATTAGACTCGCAGATTTCTATTTTCTTGAGTAAGTATTTAATCGAGAAAGTGAGATATAACTCTTTGATATACTTTTATTAAGATTGAGTCTGTCTGTCTAGTTGATTCTCTTGAAAGTATATTGGAGTTTTTCCATACAGATTGCTAAGCGAAATATTGGGTGTGGTTGTTAGACCCCCGCTTTTTCAATTGGTATCAGAGCAGGCAAACACGTTTAAAGACCTTACAAGTCTGTGTTTGTAGCATTCTGAGTATGTGGACAGACTTTCATCTATGGCATATACGCATACCAAGATGTCTTCCAAAGCTTTTAACTTTTCCAATTGTCTTGGGATCACCTCAAAGGATTAATCCTTAGCTGATTCTTTCGAATCCCGAGGTAGAAATATAGTTCTATCAAATCCTGATATCAGTCCCTCTAAAGAGACATTTGACACTATCGCAAAAGCTGAAATGGAGCTCACCAGAATCTCAAAAAATTCTACTGAGGCTATTGATTTTCAGAATCATGCTTAGCTCATTGATGAATTTGAAAAGTCTCTTGGTCGAGAATGGGAATTCTATAATATCATTGATTCCTTCTCTAACAATATCGAAAAACTTATTCAAGAAACTACTCTACAGCGTGAATAGATTAGTGTTCTTGAGGATATCGTCAAGGAAGATTCAATTAGAGAAAAATGTTTGACCGAGGCGCATTCATCAGATATAAATAGACTTTGTGTCGAAAAAGAAAAACTAGGTGCATCCCTTATTCTAGCCCATGAACAGTTCAAATCCTTGGAAAAGGAAAACTCTGTTTTAAGGAGAAATTCTTTTGTACCGGCTAATTTTCATTCTAAATTACAACACATGGAGATGTTTTCCAAAAGAAGTTTTTGTCAAGAAAGGATTACATGACTTGCAAACTTCTAATACGGCTATGAATTTAAAACCGATGCTATTCATTGTTTTGCTAGGAGGAAACAAATCTCTAATCTCCATAATTTGCTTCTTTCTACTATCAATGGAGTGAATCGTCTGACGACATCCATAGTGAATCTCATGCCCATAGAATATCAGAAACCTTATAAAAATGATCTCTCTTCTAGATATCATCACAGGTTACAAGTTCATCCCAATAGTATAAATTCTTGTGCCACTGATGAGCACATTCCCTGTGTTTATAAGAATGAGTCTGGTAAGTCTAGGAAATGGATCTCTATGTATCCTGATCCTCTTGAACCAATCTCAAGAGGTCCTAGATTTTGTCCTCAGAAAAATCCTTCTGATGGAAATGTTAAAAAGGTTGGCTCCTACTCATCTGGGATGAAAGACAACCGAAGAAAGGCAAAAAACACAAAGGTCAAACATTCAGATGATGTATACAACTCCTTCCTAAATGATCGTAGTGGGATTACTTCTCACTCTACCACCTGATTCCAGGTACCCTTATCCTTTTTTCTAGCTTGAGAGGTGCAAGGATGATGATTGAGAAATACTCAAGTGTGTTGTATAATATTTGTTTTATGCTGTTTGTGTTTTTATTGCTGCCGATCCACAAACGTCGTGTCCTCCTCTTGTGAGTTCATAGGGTTTCCATAACAAGAGTCTCTTTCTCCTGTTTACAAATATATATATATATATACTCTATGTTGTTATTCCATCCCTAAAAAAAAATTATATGGAGAACTCTGCAAAATCTCAAGAGATTGTGCATATTGATATGGAGGAAGACACTCAAGGACGTGAGTCGATTCAAGAGCTTGCAAGAAAGGATCACAACTCCTGGATTGATGATTCTGTCAAGGATTTAACTCGTTTTTAGAATTATTCAAAGGTCGAGTTTGCAAATATTCAACTGCAAATAAACAAACTCTTAGATGGTCAGGCCAGAATCCTTGCTAATGAAAATATTCTGATACAGAATCAAAAGAAGCTCATCATGGACTGTGTAAAGGCTAGACAACTTTCTCGGGTTGTTGACCGTAAGGTTAGTGTTCTAACTCACGAACCTGGAGTGTCTACGGTCAAGAGAATAAACGAAATCAGTGATACCTTCTTTGATGGATTCATTGAAAGGTATGAGGTTCTCAATGAACTTTGATTTTATTTTTTCTAGTAAATCTTCTTATGAGGATTTTATTCTTGTGTTTTTAGGAAGAATAACTAGAGTTTGGAATAGCCATTATTGTGATTGCACATAGCTATGTCCAACATTTTCATCTTCATTGTTTTTAGGTTTATTTGTTTAAATTCTAAAGTTGTTTGGAAGATGATTTTCGCAGTGTTAATCTCTATGGTTTTATATATTGCAATTTGTTATGTGATATGTGTGTTTGCGTCCGTGAACTATGATTGTCCCATACTTTGTCAAAAGTTAAGTCTTTCACATGTCAATATGCATGTATTGATAAAAGAATGAATGGAATTTTGACATTACAAAAGTTAAGCCTATTGTATGTCATTATGCAAATATTGATGGAAGATAGGGTGAACTATCGTTTACGAGGATTATGTCTATTGTATGTCACTATGCAAATAGTGATGGAAAATAGAATAAATCCTTGTCTATTCCGCAGTATTGATCTTCCCTGATCCATATCTTTATGTATATATTATGCGGCTCCATAAGTTCTCTTATGTTGAGCATTTCCGATTAAATTAACCATGGTTTTTCTTGTGGTTAATTTAATTGGGTATTTTGGATTCAAATTCATACTCGTATGTGATTTGTTGTATCCAAATAAATCCTTCTTTTCTTGTGAAAGTAAGGCCTCTCTTGTTGTTCTTTCGGGAATGACACTTTATGGGGGAGAGTTCTTAATTGAACTTGTGCTTAATTGCCAAATCTTTGTGTGGAGTGCGGCTGTGTAATATTATAGGGGTTATCTTGTATATTTATATAAACTCCTTTATGAATGCATTTAGCTTCGGCTATATGATGGCATCTAAAAAGTTGATATGTGCTTTCTTTTGGTCATGAAATATCTCTATGGAAATTTCATTAGGATCCCACTAGTTTTCGTACCTTTGCCAATTTTATTGACAAAAGGGGGAGAATTAATGTGTAGTTCACACTACAAATACATATGGTTTTCGGATCATTATGTAAGGGGGAGGGGTTTCCATGTGAGATGGAGTATTTACTAAGGGGGAGTGATACATATCACCATAGTATTGTTGTCGAAGTTGTGATATAATTGAACTTTGATGCTGTGTAATAATAATATGACACTGTGTAACAATGATTGAGAAGTCTTGTTTTCTCATTGTCATAGCTACGGATTTTCAACAACGATGATGCTAAACTTACAACCTTTGGAATCATTGGAGTACTTGGAAGTGACGAAGATTTCGAGTAATGTTGAAGAACCAAGGAGATCATGCATGTGGAAGAGAAGCTACAAAAGTTTATTTATTTATTTTGTATTCCATATGTATTGATAGTTTTGTCACTAAAATTGACAAAGAGGGAGATTGTTAGAGCACTGCTCGGTCGAAATCGCATGTGTATCCCAAGCATGTTTGTTAATATTAGTGATCAAAACTATAAGTATTTATTTCTAGACTACTATTAGCTAAGTCTCGGACTAGGATAGAAAGTGTAGTTGAGCTCTAGACTCCATGGCGATCATCATACAAAGACGAAGAACTACTCAAGGAACTGGTGGAACTTCACCGACTAAAAGGTATGTGGAGACTTGAACTTATCTATCACTCAAAATTATATCTACTCTATCTCCTATCTTGAGACAAAAGTCGTATTGCTATATAGACTATGATTATACACATTTGCTATTTCGAGCCGAGTTTATCTCGCTTATCTATTTCTCGAAATATGTGTTGGTAAGCTTTCGCTTTGGCCAAGTTCATCTTTACTAGTGACGAAAGTCATGCTAGTTTCGATTACTTGAAAATCGCTTTGAAGAAAAATAGCTTGTGAACAACAACTATATAACGTCCTCTAAGAATGTTTCAATGATTTAAATGAGAGTTTAGAATATAACCTTGAAAGGATATAAACATTGTGTGATAACTCATACGTGTGTAAGTCCTTATTTTTTGAACCAAAGTATGCATACTTTGCTGCTCAGGAAAACCGGAACTGAAGTCCGCGTACCAGTACGCGCATTGTCGGAAGTTCACATCCCGTGAATTTCTGCTGGAGTTTGTGAACTGAAAACAAACTTATTCCATTACTTAAGTCCGCGTACCAGTATGTGTACTTAAGTGGGTTAGTTTCTAAAAAACGATTATTCCTGAACTTAAACTTACATAAACTAAGGAATGCATACTTGCAAATCGTGGCTGTAAAGTTCATGAATTGATTCGAGTGAATCAAATCGTTTTTGCTTCGATGTCTTATATACTTCTATGAGATCTAAGCAATTGAACAACTCTCTAACTAGTTCTCTTGAGTCATTTGAACTAGTTATGGTTAAGATGAATATGGTTGATATGAAAGTGCTCATATGCCTAACCATTTGGTTAACTATTGTTGAACCAACTAAATGTACATGTTTGGGTACGGTTGCACAAACCTAAATAAATGTGCATTTCATTTGTGTGTAACAAGCTAAGTTCGATCTAACGGTTCAAAGATATTAACTTGAATCTAATCAGGTTTTCATCTAACGGTGAATATTGAATGCTTTGTTACTAAGCTAACATTGATTGCAAACCCTGATTTGAAAGACTATGTAAAGGAGAACTCTAGGAACTGGGAAACTTAATTCCCACACCTCCTGTGTGATACTAGTTGTATTAGCTAGAGTCGATTCTCCTTTAACCTTAGGTTTCTATCAGGACCCTGTAGGTTAACAACTTGAAGACTTCATTGGGATTGTGAAGCCAGACCGAACTATTTTCTCAGTAGTTGCATGATCTAATCTTGTTGTTTCTATCGTATTTGAGTACAATCGTAAGATTGGCTAGAGATTAATGTATCTGATAGGAAAGATAGAAAAGTAGTCACAAACACATTCGTCTCATCGTTTGTGATTCCACAATATCTTGTTTCGCTAGTCGATTAAGATTATTGTGAGGTGATTGATAATTATAGGTTGTTCTTCGGGAATATAAGTCCGGGTTATCAATTGGTTCCTGTTCACCTTGATTTATCAAAAGACGGAACAAAAACTCGTAGGTATTTCTGTAGGAGACAGATTTATCTATTACCGTAGACTTTTCTGTGTGATACATATTTTTTTATTAAAGTCTTCGAATTTGGGTCGTAGCAACTCTTAGTTGTGGGTGTAATCAGCTAAGGGAATCAAGTGCGTAGTATCCTGCTGGGATCAGAGACGTAAGGAGAACAACTGTACCTTGGATCAGTGTGAGATTGATTGGGGTTTGACTACAGTCCATACCGAAGTTAATTTGTAGTAGGCTAGTGTCTGTAGCGGATTAATCAAGTGTGTGTTCAATCTGGACTATGTCCCGGGGTTTTTCTGCATTTTCGGTTTCCTCGTTAACAAAACTTCTGGTGTCTATGTTATTTCTTTTCCGCATTGTATTTTGTTATATAATTGAAATATCACAGGTTGTGCGTTGAATCGATCAATTGGGAAATCCAACCTTTGGTTGTTGATTGAAATTGGTTGATCCTTGAACATTGGTCTTTGGTACCGTTCAAGTGATTTATCTTGTATTCAATTAGACTCGCAGACTTCTATTTGCTTGAGTAAGTATTGAATCGATAAAGTGAGATATAACTCTTTGATATACTTTTATTAAGATGGAGTTTGCCTGTCTAGTTGATTCTCTTAAAAGTATATTGTTGTTTGTCCATACGGATTGCTAAGCGAAATATTGGGTGTGGTTGTTAGACCCCCGCTTTTTCAGATAGATTATTGATGAAACTGGTGTCGTGAGAATACATGTTGCATTCTGCAGGGTATACTTGGATTATGTCCTTCATACAAGGCTCTTCAGTCGGTGAGGCTAAATTAAGAGTAGTTGGAAGATATTGTGGTATGCCTAAGAACTTCCTTTATTGGTTGGTATACTGTAAAGAAGTTACACTAGCAGCTGCTAGTTATATACATTTCAAATTAGTATGTTTCATTTTCAGTTGATCAAGTGTTATTGAGTAGATTTTACTATTTAAGAATCGCAAGTAGCTCTGTGTGATGTCCCTGTTTCTAGCGCTGATGAAGAATATGCTCCGAGTACCCAAGGCATATGGACGTGTAACCGCAGATTACACAAGCCATATGGATGTGTAACTTCTTATTACACACGCTATATGGATGTGTAACTGTAGGTTACACAAGCCATATGCATGTGTAACTTATGTTTACACAAGCCATTGTATGTACTCTGTAATCATAATTAGTTGTTGATGCCGCTACTGGTCATTTTTTTTTCATAGTCCTTGGTTTTCATGTATTCTAATTACAATTCTTCGGTATAAGTCAGGCTTCTTCTCTTAGTGGCAGCATAGAAGTAGTGGGTGTAACTGCCGTTCTTCCCCTCATAGTAGGGACGTGGTTTTCAACATTTTACACGATTCCTACTTATCCATCACTCAACTACTTCCACTTCCTATGAGATCAGGGTGCTTTCAACTATGACTTGTATAAATAGGTTTTCAACCTATTTCAACCAACAAGTGCTATCAACACAAGAATACAGAAAACACCAAGAACTTATAGCTTACATTCCGCAAGCAAGTTCCACATTTTGATACAAGTCATAAACAGCCACACCTTCAGAGTTAACCATTCTGATCTCAACATTTTCTCCGCTTCCCTCCCTAAGATCAACCCTTCTCCTTCATTTTCTAACGGAAGCAAGACTGGAACGGCCATTTCTTGGTTTAAGACAGAATTGTACAGTTTGATTGCTCGAATCTAAAGTACTCCCATGCAGTGCATTTGTTTAGAGCTTAGATTCGTTTCTCGGCGGCACACCCAAATTTACCATTTCCAGCAGAATCAATTTTTACCCCAAAACACTAGTATAGAGCGTTAACATCTTTAGGATGTCACACTGTTTATTCCCTGACTATGTAGAGAGAATGTGTATAGAATCTCTTAATGATTGGACGGCTCCTAGACATATTGCATGCTAGTATAGAGCGTTAACGTCTTCAGGATGTCATACTATTCCCTAACTATACACGACCAATACTCAGAACGAGTATGATGCTTTCATCATCTCATACCTCGATTTTCGAATAAACTTGATCCTAGACATATTGCATGCTAGTATAGAGCAATTTATAGATTAACTCTAGAATGACATTTATCAACTGAATTCCTCGAAAATAATCTATTTTATCTCATTACTCTGTTATATGGCTGATCCTCGGCTGGATTCCATGGATTAGTAATAGATAATCATCTTATCTCATTACTCCGTTCCATGAATTAGTAATAGATAATAATTTTACCTCATTACTCAGTCCCGTGACTGATTCTCAGCTGGATTCCATGGATTAATAATAGATAATCATCTTATCTCATTACTCTGTTTCATGATTGATCGTCAGCTAGATTCCATGGATTAGTAATAGATAATTAATTTATTTTATTACTCCGTTTCATGAGTGATTCTCATCTGAATTTCATGAATTAGTAATAAATATTCACTGATCGGGCATCTGGGCCACCACCGAGTAAGCCCCGAGGAAATGGTGTGAGTGTACTTAACAATAATGCACGAACGATCACCCTTACGCACGAACGAGCATTCAAAAATATGGACGAACGAGGAAACCTATGCAAAATAGAGAAGAAAAATAATATTAGTAAAATAATTAAAAGGGCGTCTAGGGGACCGTGCCTGCTAGTCATGCCTCTGAGGCCGGTTCCACGCCTCTTCCCATTATTTTACTTTATTTTATTATTTTTCCTAATCTCATGAAAACTCCTTCATTCGAGCAAGCTTCTTCGTTCGAGCAAAACTCTTAGTTTCTCCATATTTCCTTCACACGATGAAAAATTAATAAAAAATAGGGAAAGGTGTCACGAGACCGGACCTACGAGCCGACCGGCCATGCCCTAGCCGTGGCAGGTCCCACACCTTATAATCCCTTATTTTATTATTATTATTATTTCCTTCATCTCATGGAACTCTTTCGTTCGAGCAAAAACCCTAGTTTTTCCATATTTTCTCAAATATTGTTCAAACGGTCAAAAGCCAAAAAGTCAAATGGTCACGGGACCGACTAGGCTCCTCATGGAAAATATTATTATTTTAATATTTTTAAAATATTGATCGCACGAGCAAAGTTCTACTTGCTCATTCGAGTAAAATCGAGAGTTTCAGTCAAGATCAAACTCTTCTGAAAATCCAACATATTGCTCGAACGCGCGTCAGAAAATATCAAAATTCTCATAATTGAGACACAGATAATACGGTGACATGGGGATGCCACCTTGACCGACCAAGGTCGGCCCTTAGGCTTGCAGAAGCCGGTCCCACATCCTATTAATGATTTTGACCTAATTAATCTTCTACATATCATATTGGTTTCAATATCTTTCCAATCAACTTGGAACTTGTTCAATCGACCACCAAGGGACGGTTTTATACCCCTTGGTTGGTCCCTCATCTCTCCATAATTAGGTTTTATTGCCTAATGCTTAGACGAGCATAATTTGAATAAATGATTAAATCAACATTTAATCATCTTTTCACCAACTGGTCTGCAAAGGACTTTGGTGTTTGCTCATTCGAGCATCTGGGCGCTACATGGTCGGACATCATTCCATGTATCTGGTCTTTCTCTTACTCGGTGATTGATTTTCAGTAAATCATCAATTGATCAACAATTAATCAAAATTAGGGTTTTGAACTGAATGCTCTGCCAATCATAATTCTGAGCAAGTTCAAGCACTAACAATTTTATGTTGATCCAGGAATCAACATTTTGATGAATTATATAATATTCGTTCCAGCTGCCAATATTTTAAATTAATATTTTATTTGACCCGGTTGCCAATAATTCAGGAACCGAGCAATATTGCTCAAACGGGCAATATTTGCTCAAACGAGCAATATTCGCTTAAACTAGCAATATTTATTTTGCTCATCTATCAACACTAAATTGCTTAAACTAGCAAAGTACACGATCAACTGGGTTCAGAACTCATTGATTCAACTATCAATTGCTCGACTGAGAAATATTCCTCATGTTTGGGTTCAACTTTCAACATTCGAGAATCATATTGATCCAGCAATCAATATTCTAATTTATATTTAATGTCGGTCTTGCTACCAACACTTTTGCTCGACTGAGCAACATGATTCAAACGGACGACCATCCAATATTTCTGATTCCTACTTTATCATTCGATTATTCATGATAAATTAGAGCATTCTGTATTATTCAACAATATCTTTGATTTCCAGTCGAATGTTCTACATATCAAAATAAGTCCTTGATCGAGCAACTTCATCGGACGATCGATCCAAATTATCAAAATATCATTATTATCTCGACTGGTAAAATGATATCAAGACTCAACGTCTGAACATCATTATTGTCCTAGCAGACATCTTACTTTCAATCCATGGGTCTCAAAGCATACCACATTCGTTCATTATGCTCGACTCATGAAGGCTAAGACTCATTTTCTAGTCAAGTCAATAACTGACTAATTAAATACACGTCTGCCTTGCAGACTCCATAATCATGAGACATCAATCACGTCACACGGGGGGATATTAATTATGAAAAGGCGAGGGTACCCAAATATACCTCAAGCTAAAACTTTTCCTACCTATAAGTCCTTTCTCCGAAAGTGATTGTCTATGGACTGAGTCGAGACAATGCAACTAATCGGTTTACACTTCGTGTGATCGTCTATGGATACGAGATCGAGAGAATACAACAACAAAGTATTTTTACTTGATAAAAAGGTTCGGACTTAACCAAACTCAATAGGATTTCTTATCAAGTAAATAGAAATTAACGTTTGTGTAATTTACTTTAATTATAATAAAATAATTATAATGCGGAAACATAAAGTAAATGACACAGCAAGATTTTGTTAACGAGGAAACGGCAAATGCAGAAAAACCTCGGGACCTTGTCCAGAATTGAATACTCCCAGGATTAAGCCGCTACACAAAATTAAACCAACTTCGTATAGTTGAGACCAAGCAACTAAACCTATAGTTCACCTAGTTCCGTCTGTATTCCCACGCCTCCAACTTATGAATAAGTCACGTACTTGGAACAATTCCTTTGGTTCGTATTCCAAACAGTAAAGGAACAACAAATCTGTTTGATATCAACTCTCTTCAACCAAGTGATGTGAGTTAGACAAAGGCTCTTCTGTTTATCTCAAATAAACTCCTTCGTCAGTTTCTTAGATCTATCTTATTTCAACTACCGAAGTAATTGTTAAGATTTTGCAATCAATACTTTTAATCACAAAGAATTGTATTGATGCCGATCCAAACAACTAATCAATCCAATCTACCACAAGGATAAACTGATTATAGTTGGATCCTATTATACCGAAACAAGTATTGTGCACACCAAAGATTATGAACCCCAAATTAGAAATCTTCAATATCTTCTTTGTCTTCAAATCTTCTTAGATCTTCAATAAACACCTGCAAACAACAACTTGAATCTCTTGTGATCAACCACGCACAGAATGGAGTCTGTTAATAATGGATTATCACAAGATCGTCTTTAGCACTAACAACAGTCTAAATATCCCTGTCGAAACTTCGATCTAGTTTGAGTGAATCTTATATCAGAAGAGAAGATTCTCAAGCATAAACAAACTAGGTGCAATCAAAGTTCAACCACTGTTAGTCAATCCAATTAATTGAAAACACAAAATAAACCACAATTATCTAGTTTCCCACCAACGGTACTCGTAGAACTTCTCAATCCCAAAGAAGATTTTAAACTGAGCGGCCGTAAGAGATTTCGCCTAATTAGGTTATTCTCCTCTCCGAATAGCCGGCTTCACCAGTAACAACACAACCGAGGAAGTTTGCTGTCACGAAGGATTAGTTTGCTAGAAATGCAAACTTCAAGTATTTATATACGAGGAAGTTTGGACACCAAGGAATTTTCAAAACCGAAAATATTCTCAAGATGTGCAATATAATTCCAAATTCGGTTTCCATAATTCCTGGAAATGCCCTGTCCAAAATAACGACCGAAAATCTCTTTGGAAAATCTCAACTAGTAAATGCACATTACTAATTCTCATTTTCCTAAAACAAAATTAAGACCTTAATTAAAAGATTCTTAACTTATTTATGTTTCGATCCTAGGATTTTCTTCGATTAGCGACAGTTGAACCTCGATAAACGAATGTTCGATAAATGAATAACCTCGCCAAATGAATAATTTTCTCCGGTCCCGACTTGGGTCAAGGTGATAAATGAATAACCTCGCTTAATGCATTAATGAATAAAGAAAATTGGATCCTTAAAGGCCCTATAGAAATATAAAAAAATAATCACTGAATTATATATATATAAATAAACCAAAATACATAATTTGGAAAATTTAACATAAAAATATATGTAGGAGTGAACTCAAAAAAAATCATTTATGGTTGATTGTCTTTTTCTTCCACCCAAACCAAAATGCACCGCATCCTTAATTTTATGCAATGCTTGCACAATTTCTGGAATATTTTGCTCGTATTGTAGCAAGTAATTTTTTAAAGTGACCATCGCTTTAAAAGCATCTTTAGATGACACATTTGGATGACGCTACTATCATCTGGTTCAGGATCATTCTCATTTTTCACTACTGACTGAATAATTTCTTCATCTGTTGGAGACTCCATAACTGCATCATTCTCGTTAGGATAGTTCAAAAGATCACATTTCTATAATGTAAATTAGAAATGACACCAATTAATCTTTGGATTTCTTCTTTTAATTGACCATTTTCTGGTATACTTGTACATTTTCTCCTATACAATTTAACTTCTTAATTGAGAAAATATTGTCCAAATGAATAAATATTCGTTTATAGATAAATGAATATTCCATTCATTTATCGATAAATAAATAACCCCGCTAAACGAATATTTTTTCGTTGTCCCGAGAGCATTCATTTATCGAGGTTCGACTGTATTAAGGAATAACTTTGAACAATAAAAGATAAACATTACTGTCTGTGTTCAACGTGTGTCGACATCCTTACTTTGTAAGTCCTCTTTCATACTTACACCCTTGAAACCGATTTGCCACACTTCCAAACAAGTTTAGAATTGGTTCATCTGACTTTCAAGAACTATGTGATTGATCAAGAACACTCAATCACATATGGGTTTAACGGTTCTACCAAAACAAGTTTCAGTTTTACCTCCATGTGAGTACTTTGCATAGTCACACTAGCTTTCCAAAATTCGGTAACTAGGTACTAGGATCGGTTCCCCATATATATATGGTATCTAACTTATATGTGTTGCACATGTCCATAGGATCGGTTCCCCTTTGCCTAAAAACGTGTTGTACATGTCCATAGGATCAGTTCCCCTTTCTGCTATAAACCTTGCTGCACCTCATACAAGGATCGATTCCCCTTGTGATGTGTTGCACCTCTTACTAGGATCGGTTCCCCATTACCCAGATTCGGTCAACCACAAATCACAAACTCGATCATACCATCTCAGGTGATTACTTAAGATCGGTTTCACTAATAAAAGTCATATCAATACATAAGTCAGGCCTTTGTGAATATTTTTATCAAGAACACAAACAAATCGTGAACGGTTATACTAAATCACACATATTGGATGTTCACAAGATATGCAATGAATAACAATCCCAATAACGCCTGGTGATTTCCTTTTCGATTCATAAACAAGTTTATGAGCTTACTTCCTTAAAACACATGTAAAACATTGTTTCCTAGGATGAAATCCTCACCTCATACCCATACATAATCACAATAGCATTTAAACGATTATGTCAATGTCTTATCTACAAAGTTTAATGGTTAAGCAATAAACCTCGTATTGTATTCCTTAATACTATGTCTATATATAGTTCAAACATGCTTCTCAGTTTGTTTTCAATATGCACGACTTGAAAGATATGTTAGGGAATGAAACAGTTCAAGTCAAATATCACTAACCTCAAGAGGAAGGATGATATTGTTGTTGTAGCTTCTTACTTCTTCACTTCTTCAAGTCTTCACAATACTTGTAATGTCTCATATCCTAATACTTTCAAGCTAACCTATACGAAGTTGACTCTAGTACATAATCAAACGACTCTTAAAATGAGTTTTGATTCACTAAAATATGACAACCAAACTTGACATACCAACGCTTGGTGGGTTCAACCGAGCAATGCTCTAACAATCTCCTCCTTTGTCAATTTTAGTGATAAAACTCTTACAATCATATGGATAAACAAGTTACAAGAATTCATTACACATGCGCTTGATTCCCGAATTCAACAACACAATAACCTGTATACATTCAATCCTTAAATGCCGTTGTTGACATTATAATAACAAAGATAATACTCCCCCTAAAGGTGAGATAGGTATATTTCATCAATCCGCACGTCTTTGTTATACCAATTAATATGATATGTTACTCCCTCTTAGTCTATGCTTTCATTCTTTCGTTGGATAACGTTTAAGCACCATTGTTCTTTTCCCTAGCGATACCAATCAATATAAAATCGATACTAGTATCACTTGTTTACTCCATATATTTCTCCCCCTTTTTGTCACAAAATGACAAAGAAACGAAAAAGTAAAGGACAACACGAAAATAATCTTACAAATCTCAAAATAGACTTGCAACCTATAGAGTTAAACACGAGGGTTCCATACACCATTTTTGATAACCAATATCAAAACCGAAACTACGAAGTAATTTGTTTTGATATGTTATCAAAGAAATAATTGCCCGAAGAAATTTTCCCAATTTAGTTTAGCAAACCAAAAATCAACTAAGCACCTTAGTCCCTTTGCTAAACCGATTGTACAAATACAACCGCTTCGTTATATAAGACCAAAATAAAGATAACTCCATTTTTCTCATCAGGTAACTTAGACCTTTAAGTTTTAAACAAGACAATTACTAGGTTAGTTAACTAGCATTTCTTGTTAAGGCATTCGATTAGACTTGAATAACCAAAACCTCCACTTTGATAAGTTTGACTAAGATAAATCTAGCTTCTCTTATCCGGGATCGAATTGGACTAAACAATCCATCCCGTAAACATTTTTTTTTGTTAAGCCATAAATAATTCATACAAACCAGAATAAATCAACTTGCATAATTATTCACCTCAACCGGAAGCAATTGAATCAACATAAGCATTAAAACACCACAATTGCACCGAAATTTTGTAAGCCTAAACAATTGATACCAAACAATAAAGCAAGATAACAATAGTTTTTCTTAACCGGAACCAATTGAATCACATACACATACATACACACATAATGGAATAAAATCATCAATTGTACCGAAATTTTGTTAAGCAAAAGCAAAATATATATGAAATAAAATCAGGCTTTTCTTAAACAGGAAAACAATTAACTAACAAAATTGTTACCTCAAATTTCGTATCCACTTCTCCAATATGTTTGCATCTTCTTCCAGGGAGAATTGATATCGAAATATCATTATGTTGTCATCCTTATGCAAGACAAAAGAATAACAACAACCAACCTTTACCAGCGAAAGGTTGAAAACCGGTTTTTAACTATTGCAAGCAAAATTTAAAAACCACCGAAACACATATGCTTTTATGCTAAACCAAAACAGATTCAACATATTGTGACTTTTACACATATTGTTTCTACAAGAACCCATCATGATCCTTTAATAAAGCCTATCAACATGGGTTAGAACTTAATCCTGCTAAATCAAAAAGTCACCCAAACCATAAGGGTTCACAATATTATGAGATCGAATATCAAGGTAATAAAACCGAAATCAATCATCCCACAAACATCCATAGCAATAATAAAGCATTCAAGCACATGCTATGTAAATCAAAAACCATCACAAGAAAAATTATAAATCAAATAATTTTATTCATAATAGTTTTATTCATAATAGACCTAATACAATCACTGAAAGAAATCAAAAATTGATGTCTATTTCCTTAGATTAAGTATTACAACATATAACTTAATCTCTAGTGGTGCTCTTGTTGTTCACTGAGGTTTCTTCAGTGTTCAAACTTTTAAAGCATGTCTCAAGAGACTTGTCAGCAACCACTTCTTGTTTCTCAAGCTCTTCAAGAAGAACCTTGAGTTCAACAAGAACTCCTCTTGTTTGAATAATTCTTTCTTTGAGCCAGTCTCGACGTTGAACGATCATAATGAGATTGGTTCTCTGTTCTTCAGTTAAATCTTTCTCACTACCTTCATAATATGAAAGCATTGTATCACATGGTTTTTTAAGGACCTTCAAGCTCGTCAACGTTATTAGACCGGTCAAGAGTCGATCAAGTGACGAATTATTCGATAATAACCCGACTAGTTTAACATGAAAGTTAATTAATAGAAATTAATCTAATAACGATCTAGATACGAAACTAGTACCATTGGATAGGTCTCGAAAAGTTACGCGGAATGGACTATTCGTACGTGTCAATCGGATATCGGATGAAGAAGATTTTATCAGATTATCATGAAGGGTAATATAGTCATTTTATTAATGCATTTTATGGCATCTAGTTGTGGGGTGTCTCAGTATTTCGGTCGGACTTACCCGTAAGCGAACCGAGCAGATAAGTTCGATCTCTTCCTTTTCTTTTCTTCTTTATTCTTCTATTATGTTTTTTTATTCTTCTTTCTTATTCTTATTCTTATTCTCATCCTGTTCTTCACCTCCGGTGAATTTTTCCGAGTTTCTGAGGCTGTGAGGTCGAGAGATTTAGGTAGGACATCAAGGGATGGTTTTTGGTGATATTACTGTAGTTGTTTGAACCCGAGAAGAAGAAGGTTGATTTGTTGCAGTAAATCAAGGTTAGGGTTTCCGTTTTTGAGATGAAAAAAATCAAGAGCAGTTGGTGAGTCAGATGAGAACCCTGTTGTTATATGACGGTGGTGTTCGATTGAGAGTCATTTCAATTCAGGAACTTGAGTAACAATTTAATTAGGGTTTCTGAATCTGGTTTCAAGATTCGATTAAAGATGAATTAGAAGATGAATTTGATGTTTTAGGAGGATGATTAGAGATGGGTATGGATTAATTGAGTAGTTGCAGTTGGAATTAAGTTTTAATTGGTGAAGTAGTGGATCAATGCTCTCATGTTCTACCCCAAATTAAAAGTTAGGGTTTCCGGGAATTAAAGTTAATGATGAAGACTGTTGTGTGTAGTTAATTTAGGATTTCCGTGGAAGTGGTTAGTGAATCAAAAAATCGAAGGATGCTGGTATTTTGGTAAGTTCTTAATTGATGAAATTTGAATATCAGTGTCGAACTGTTTTACATAATTGGGATTTCTGAGATTGAAAAATTGTGCTAGTAGTATTTGTGGTGATATGAACTTGAACTGAGATTGAGTTAAATGTAGATATGTGTGTTGATTAATGTTGATGAAGTATGTTTGCAAAAGGAAGTGTTTGAAGCTGAAATTATAGTGAATAAGGAAGTGTTGGTGTTCATAGTGCAGGTATAGAGTTGGTGTTGTTATGGTTGGGTAGGAAAGAAGTGGAGTGGTGTACAGAATGGGTATTACAAGTGGTGATGGTGATGCAGCTTGGCTGGTTGTATTTGATTGAGTCTAATGAATTAAAATTGCACAGATGTGGAGTTAGAAGTACTGTTGGTGGTGAGATGGAGATGTGGGTGATGATTCTGTAGTTGTTAGTAAGTTACAGGGATTGGTTTGCTGTTGAATGGAGTTACAGTCGTAACTAATGAAGATAATAGGGGGAGCTGCAGTCATGTTGAAATGCATATGAATTGAATCTGAGGTTGATAGTATATGGTGCAGGGTTTGAGCTTTAAGAACTGGAAGTTGTCAAGAATGGTATGTGTGTGTTTGAATTGATAAAATGAAGAAAGGGTTGTTAATGGGGATTGTTAATTAGGGTTGTAGGATTAGTTAGTGCTTTCAGTGCAGGCTTGCCACTGCTATTGCAGGTAAAGCTTGAATTATAATTGTATTTTGAAATTATAGAATGCTATAGAATGGAAGCTTGTTTTTAAGTAAAATGAATAGAATCAGGTTGGTTAAGATTATGAAGCTGTATTTGAGTTTTTGTCCTTTGCAGTGGCCTGCTAGTCATCCCAGTCAGCTCAGCTGACTTAGTGTATCTGACTGAGTTAGCTCAGTGACCAGACCTGACCAAACTTGACTCGATGAATCTTGACTGAGTTGAATCTTTTAACTAACTTGACCTATGACCATGGATTTAGACTTAGGGTGGACTGTTAATTGACCCTTTTGACTGTTATTGACCGTTAGTTAGACTTTGGTGGATTGGGCTTTAGAATAATGGATTTAGTTTAGTGGACTTGAGCTTATGAGTAGTTACCCTATGTTGATTAATTGGACCTTTTGGGTTCGAATTAACTTTAGGTTTCCTTCTACATGTTGTAGATAGTCATAAGACTTATTTAAATGGGCTTAGAACCATTAGTTAGACTTGTATGATTCTTGTGTGAGCCATTGTGGCTAGATTCTTAGAGTTCTTGTGTGATTAACAATTAGTTATTAACAACGATCGATTCAAAGGATGAACCAGTGGATCTTGTATCTCGAGGTAGGAGTGGCTTGTCATCAAAAGAGGTGGGAATACTTTTAACTCTTTTGAAACCATTATTATTTCTTTTACAAGAGTTTATGTTTAACAAACTCATGCATTGTCTGCTCGTGCATTTCATGCATTGTTTAATTTGTGTTATGATTGTTCTGCTGATTCTTTGAATCTTTCCATGAATTGGAAAGGGGTTGTAATGTTTGTCGTCATTATGAATTGTTATGGGAAATGAGAATTTCCACGTGCGGTATATAGGATACGCTCCTTCATTTATATCTACATGAATTCAGCTTTTATGCTTATTAGGTGTGGAACAAACCGGCATCAATATAGCTATGTAGGTGTGGAAAAACCCGGCATCACTAATATATATTGTTTGGAGAGGGAGTTTGTCCATATACATGTTTGTGAATTTCCAGTGACTTAGTCACTTTGATATTTGGGAAAACATGAATTGTTTTCCAAATCTTGCTCATGATTTCTTTAAAGTTAAATGTTGTTCCTGCTGGGTACCCCTTTTATGGATGATGTGCTCACCCATTCCCACTTTCAGTTTCAGAGACAGATCAGAGTTGCGCAGCGAAAGCTTCGAGACGTTGAGTCTGTTAGTTGATTAACTTTTGCTATGTTTATTATGTTGTATATTCTATTGTAAACCAAATGACTATTTTATATGTATCATGTGAGAGGAGTTCCTGTATATATTTTTCAGAACGGGGCTAGTTCTTGGGTTAAGTTTTTGTAGCAGATTTCTTAATTGTATGTTTAAGTATTGAATTTAGATTCTTAATACCTCTTTATTTAGTTAATCTCTTGGTTGGGGGCGCTACAGTGTTGGTATCAGAGCTCACTATTAGATCTTATATGGAAACAATAGGATTAGCCACTGCCAGTTAGTGAACTACATTAGTTTAGAACTGGGTTGGGTTGTGAGATAAATCTCAATCACTAAAATCTATCTATAATTAAAAGAATTATTTGATTGATTGATTTGTTTGTTTGTATAAAGTAAAAATTATAGGATACACCAGTAACTTTAGCTAATAGGGATTTGAGAATAATTAATTTAAAAAGTATGAACACGTACATTATTCAATACTAAAATTAGTGAGTTTAGTATTTATTGATAGAATGTCACATAAAAATTTATTGAATACCTTGACTTATACATAGAATCAACAATTTATCTATATTATAAGAGACAATGGTGTTTTTCCCTTTGGACGGAGATCTACAGTTTGGACACATAAAGGATAGTCCAGAATGAGATACATATTTAAATTATTCAATTATATTTCTGGCATACAAAAGAATGGTCCAGATTGAGCTACATATTAATCCACATTTTAGGCGTATAAAGAAAGGTCCAAATTAATTCACGTATTAATTTTACTTAAGACAATGAATTTAGATTTTTAATGTCATTTATTTGGGAGTTATTCCTTCCATTTAATGTCAATTTGTTTCTTTTATTCTAAATTAACAACTCTATTCATCCTTTGCACAACTATATTCTCAAGGTATGATTCTCTGTTGTTTTGGTTGATTAAGATAATTGATGTTAGCATTTCTCTTTAATTTTTATTCCAATTAGACTTTGACTTCTTCGGGCCAAAATCAGAGGATTTACATGGAGTGAAAATAAATGACGACGAAAACGATGGTTCCATCGTTATGCACTTAACTTGGGTCGGTAAATAACATTTTTTAACTGTATTGCTACTGCTGTTAGAGAGTTCATACTATTTGTTGGATTAAAGTTTCTTGATTATGTATGGATGTTATTCTTCAAATTTTTTGTATCATGTGAAACTTGAATTTACATTTCTTCATATTTATAACCTTTTGATGGTTTACAAAGTGAGTATTTGTTTATCTTAAATTCTTCATGCATAAGACAATGAATTTAGATTTTTTAATGTCATTTATTTGGAGTTATTCCTCCCATTTAATATCAAACCGTTTCTTTTATTCTAAATTAATTTTACTTAAGACAATGAATTTAGATTTTTAATGTCATTTATTTTGGAGTTATTCCTCACATTTAATGTCAACGTGTTTCTTTTATCCTAATTTAACAACTGTATTCATCCTTTGCACAAGTCTATTCTCAAGGTGTGAGTCTCTGTTGTTTTGGTTGATTGAGATAATTTCTGTTAGCTTTTCTCTTTAATTTTTGTTAGCTTTTCATCCTTTGCACAACTCTATTCTCAATGTATGATTTTCTGTTGCTTTGCTTAATTTTTGTTAACTTTTCTCTTTAATTTTTTGTTTAACATCAATGGATTCATGGTGCCTCGCGCCTAATATTTGTGTCATTTATGCAGTTTAATTTCTCTTTGTTACTTTTTATTAATATTGTATTTTGTTATCTCGATTTTGTTTTTTCGTTTGAAGTCAAAAAATACTGATCAGATATGATTGCTATCTATTCATTTTATTCTTATGTTAGCTTTTCTCTTTAATTTTTGTTAATTTTTATTAGCTTTTCATCCTTTGCACAACTCTATTCTCAAGGTATGATTCTCTGTTGCTTTGATTGATTGAGATAATTTTTGTTAGCTTTTCTCTTTAATTTTTTGTTTAACATCAACGGATTCATGGTGCCTCGCGCCTAAGATTTGTGTCATTTATGCAGTTTAATTTCTCTTTATTACTTTTCATTAATATTGTATTTTGTTATCTCGATTTATCTCGATTTTGTTTTTTCATTTCCAGTCAAAAGATACCGATCAGATATGATTACCATCTATTCATTCTATTCTTATGTTAGGTTCTTTTTAGTACCATACCATTTAATTTATATTTTTTTACACTAAGTTTTTTATTTTTCTCTGGACAGGGAATTTTCCAATTAGACTTTAACTTCTTCGGGAGAAAATCAAAGGATTTACATGGAATGAAAATAAATGACGAAGAAAATGATGGTTCGATTGTTATGCACTTAAGTTGGATCGGTAAATAACATTTTTTTAACTGTATTGCTACAGTTGTTAGAGAGTTCATACTCTTTGTTGGATTAGGGTCGTGTACATAAGAATAAAATGGATTAAAGTTTCTTGATTATGTATGTATGTTATTCTTCAAATTTTTTGTATCATGTGAAACTTGAAATTACATTTCTTCATATTTATAACCTTTTGATGGTTTACAAAGTGAGTATTTGTTTATCTTAAATTCTTCACACATAATCAAATAATGGTTATATGCAGTTGCCATCTAAAAATAGTTATTCTCTTAAAAGATCATCTTAAATTCTTTATACATAGTCAACCATCTTGCTAATACTGAAATTTAAAAAGCCCCAAAACAAGCAACGCAGAACTGGCTTATTGAAACTCACCTATAATCTTTCATTTTCTGATTTCAGGAGATTGTTTTTAAGAAATGAAAAAAGCGGTTTAGGGAGCAATACAATAATACAATTTTTTTTTCTGTGGGATGCGTCACTATATCTATATGTGTCTGGACTACACAAATTTTCATTGCATGCATTTTATCATTGATTCAAGTGAAGAAGTTTTGGTATTCCATAAAGGTACAAGTCTAATTTTTGCTAGAAGATGTGGTTCATATGCACATATGTGATTGTGATGACTAAATTATCGAGTTTTTTAAAGATTATCTTGGTTTAAGAGAGCTTAGTGCATAGGAACCCATCTACATTTTGCATCTAAAGATACCATGACTAATACTTGATCCATTACCTATCTTTTACCATGAGGATATCATCTAATTCTTGAGCTTCTTTTATTTCATTGAAGATACCAACTAACCAAAGTCGGTACAAATATCTTACACTTTATAGAAGTTGATGCAAAAAATATTTTAATATTCAATTGTATTGTCATGTTCATTTTATGCTAGCAAATTATAAAATTATGGATGTTTTAGGTCAATGTGTAATATCAGTTCCATCTGCAAGTTTTCACACCATTGATATTGGGTCTCTTATTTACTTCTAGGTCTCAAACGCATATACTGACAAAGAGCAACTCTCTTATACATGTATCGTATTAGAGGGGGAAATTTCTTTTGTTTGGATATGCAATTTTATTTAATGCGAGTCTTTCACTATTTGGTTAAGACAATAAGATTTTATTATTAATTTACAAGGAAAAAAATATTTGGCATATGATATATGCAATATCATCACGCGCGTCATTTTTCACTGCTAAGAAAAATTCAAGGACGCTTCGTATCACTAATATCCAAGGGAATGCTGTAGGATTTATGTTTACATTTTATTTATTTATTTGTGACGCTGTAAGATGGGCGTTTTTCATATGTTAGTTTAAACCATAAATGGACAGTTATCATTCTTTATCTAGAGGTTTCATATTACGATATGACGTCTCTCAAACCTAGAATAGTGTAGGGAATGATGACGTTTAATGGTCGTAAAATGACTGGCTGAAAATTATATTAATCCAACCGATTAAATTTTTTTACCATGGGTTCGAGTATCACTAATGTATAACCGTGCCAATTATACATCGATATAAGCACAAAGTCAATGTTCGTATTTTAAAACTGTCAGCGGTTCCAAAAATTAATGTAGATATAACACTTTGTAAGGATATGAAAGAAGGCTTCCTAACTCAGATTCAACTTTTTGAATTTCGAAAAAAAAATTACTAAATTTTTATTTTCAGCACAAAATGACAATCTATTTAAATGATAACTGAACTGCATTTGTAATTTGGAATGCAATCGACAAGTTACTTTTATTCAAACATGGAATTTCTATGTGTTCCCTCTTGGGACATTAGGTTTTCAAGTTTGTTGGTATTATTAGCAACAACTATGAATGAATGCTTATCTCAATTACCATAAATGAAAACGGGTGCAGAGCCCACTGTACACACTTACATTGGATATCTTAATCACCAAAAAAATACTTTCTGTTGTATATATCTTAGTGTATATCCATGTGGACATCCTAATCACCATTTAACAAGAAACCGATCCAGTTGATGTTAATAATATCGATCAAAGCTTCGAATTCAGTTTGAGAAAGATTACGGTTCCCCCAAGTTTCCCACGCTCAGCTCTTGGTAGTCTTACAAGAAAAATAAATCTTACAAACACAAAAATAACTCATAGCCACGGTACGGGTCATATCCTAGTAATTACATAAATGCTAATAATATTTTTGAACTCAATAATATTTGTAAGAGTAGTTAGAATAAAAGTTCGACCATCAATGTTAATAATAAAAATACTATAATAATAATTACAAATGATAATAATTCTGGTAATGTTGTAGATAATAATAATAGTAATAATAATTTTAGTAAAGTAATGTTAGCATTTATCAGTTAGATCATACTGAACTTAATTTAACTAAAATCTCATTAAAGATACATAACGATAAAAATAATAATTATGATTAAATAACTATGGAAAATTATATTCGTTTATCTACGAATAAGTTTTGTAAATTAAACTAATTGCAAATTATCTTTAATCTAATAAATGACTCAATAAAATTTTAAAATGAAACAAATATACACGAAGTAGTAATAATAGTATTTGAGTAATTAAGTTAATAACAATCTATAGTAGATAATATTTGAGAAATTTATATATGGCATTACAGTGAAGTTAAAAATATCAGATATCATAAATTGACGTAAAAATCAAATTGAGGTTATTTATATTGGTAAAATAAATAAATAATATATGACAATAATAAATTGAACTAAATTTTATAAGACTTACACCAGTTCCAATAAAAGTTTAAAGACTAATTAATTTTAATAAATTAAGACTTAGTTAATCTAGCACTGGGGAATAATAAAGGTTTTGTTCTCTCTGTTCGTAGGAAGGCATTGTCGGGACTGGCCAACCTTGACAGGGCAACTGCATTCAGAGGTGACCGATCATAGACGTTTAGTATGATTTAAATCTTTTAGGAAACCGATAATTATAAAGTCAATTAGAAAGATTCGTAGGAATCTCCCTTGTAATTAGAAACAAGTATTTTGTAAGATAGAAATTAGTGTAAGAAGCTTAGACTTCCGTATTTGTTATAACTTAAAATAAACATAGTTGAACCCAGAGCCACAAATTTTAGTTGTAGAAAGCCATATAGGTTTGTGATTTGTTTTATGTTGTTTGCGCTTGGATAAGAGATGGGTTTAATCTATAAGGTGGGGAGTCTTTTTAAAGACAAGAAGAATGGTTAGATTTTCGAGGACGAAAATGTATAAGGTGGGGAGAATGTAAGGACCATCAAGCTCGTCAACGTTATTAGACCGGTCAAGAGTCGATCAAGTGACGAATTATTCGATAATAACCCGACTAGTTTAACATGAAAATTAATTAACAGAAATTAATCTAATAACGATCTAGATACAAAACTATTACCATTGAATAGGTCTCGAAAAGTTATGCGGAATGGACTATTCGAACGTGTCAATCGGATATCGAATGAAGAAGATTTTATCAGATTATCATGAAGGGTAATATAGTCATTTTATTAATGGATTTTATGGCATCTAGTTGTGGGGTGTCTCAGTATTTTCGGTCGGCCTTACCCGTAAGCGAATCGAGCAGATAAGTTCGATCTCTTCCTTTTCTTTTCTTCTTTATTCTTCTATTCTGTTTTTTTTCTTCTTTCTTATTCTTCTTCTCTTCTTCTTATTCTTATCATGTTCTTTACCTCCGGTGAATTCTTCCGAGTTTCTGAGGCTGTGAGGTCGAGAGATTTAGGTAGGACATCAAGGGATGGTTGTTGGTGATATTACTGTAGTTGTTTGAACCCGAGAAGAAGAAGGTTGAGTTGTTGCAGTAAATCAAGGTTAGGGTTTCCGTTTCTAAGATAAAAAAATCAAGAGCAGTTGGTGATTCAGATAAGAACCCTGTTGTTCTATGACGGTAGTGTTCGATTGAGAGTCGTTTCAATTCAGGAACTTGAGTAACAATTTAATTAGGGTTTCTGAATCTGGTTTCAAGATTCGATTAAAGATTAGAAGATGAATTTGATGTTTTAGGGGGATGATTAGAGACGGGTATGGATTGATTGAGTAGTTTCAGTTGGAATTAAGTTGTAATTGGTGAATTAGTGGATCAATGAATTAAGGTTTCTCTCATGTTCTTCCCCAAATTAGAAGTTAGGGTTTCCCGGAATTAAAGTTAATGATGAAGACTGTTGGGTGTAGTTAATTTAGGATTTTCGTGGAAGTGGTTAGTGAATCAAAAAATCGAAGGATGCTGATATTTGGGCAAGTTCTTAATTGATGAAATTTGAATATCAGTATTGAACTGTTTTACATAATTGGGATTTCTGAGGTTGAGAAATTGTACTAGTAGTATTTATGGTGATATGAACTTGAACTGAGATTGAGTTAAATGTAGATATGTGTGTTGATTAATGTTGATGAAGTATGTTTGCAAAAGGAAGTGTTTGTGAATAAGGAAGTGTTGGTGTTCATAGTGCAGGTATAGAGTTGATGTTGTTATGGTTGGGTAGGAAAGAAGTGGAGTGGTGTGCAGAAAGGGTATTACAAGTGGTGATGGTGATGCAGCTTGGCTGGTTGTATTTGATTGAGTCTAATGAATTAAAATTGCACGGATGTGGAGTTAGAAGTACTGTTGGTGGTGAGATGGAGATGTAGGTGATGATTCTGTAGTTGTTAGTAAGTTACAGGGATTGGTTTGCTGTTGAATGGAGTTACAGTCGTAACTAATGAAGAGAATGAGGGGAGCTGCAGTCATGTTGAAATGCATATGAATTGAACCTGAGGCTGATAGTATATGGTGCAGGGTTTGAGCTTTAAGAACTGGGAGTTGTCAAGAAATGTATGTGTGTGTTTGAATTTGATAAAATGAAGAAAGGGTTGTTAATGGGGATTGTTAATTAGGGTTGTAGGATTAGTTAGTGCTTTCAGTGCAGGCTTGCCACTGCTATTGCAGGTAAAGCTTGAATTATAATTGTATTTTGAAATTATAGAATTCTATAGAATGGAATCTTGTGTTTAAGTAAAATGAATAGAGTCAGGTTGGTTAAGATTATGAAGCTGTATTTGAGTTTTTGTCCTTTGCAGTGGCCTGCTAGTCATCCCAGTCAGCTCAGCTGACTTAGTGTATCTGACTGAGTTAGCTCAGTGACCAGACCTGACCAAACCTGACTCGGTGAATCTTGACCGAGTTGAATCTTTTGACTAACTTGACTTATGACCCTGGACTTTGACTTAGCATGGACTGTTAGTTGACCCTTTTGACTGTTATCGACCGTTAGTTAGACTTTGGTAGACTGTGCTTTAGAATAATGGATTTAGTTTAGTGGACTTGAGCTTAGGAACCATTAGTTAGACTTGTATGATTCTTGTGTGAGCCATTGTGGCTAGATTCTTAGAGTTCTTGTGTGATTAACAATTAGTTATTTACAACGATCGATTCAAAGGATGAACCAGTGGATCTTGGATCTCGAGGTAGGCGTGGCTTGTCATCAAAATAGGTGGGAATATTTTTAACTCTTTTGAAACCATTATTATTATTTTTTACAAAAGTTTATGTTTAACAAACTCATGCATTGTCTGTTCGTGCATTTCATGCATTGTTTAATTTGTGTTATGATTGTTCTGCTGATTCTTTGAATCTTTCCATGAATTGGAAAGGACTTGTAATGTTTGTCGTCATTATGAATTGTTATGGGAAATGAGAATTTCCACGTGCGGTATATATGATACGCTCCTTTATTATGTCTACATGAATTCAGCTTTTATGCTTATTAGGTGTGGAACAACCCGGCATCAATATAGCTATATAGGTGTGGAAAAACCCAGCATCACTAATATATATTGTTTGAAGAAGGAGTTTGTCCATATACATGTTTGTGCATTTCCAGTGACTTAGTCATTTTGATGTTTGGGAAAACATGAATTGTTTTCCAAATCTTGCTCATGATTTCTTTAAAGTTAAATGTTGTTCCTGCTGGGTACCCCTTTTATGGATGATGTGCTCACCCATTCCCACTTTCAGTTTCAGAGACAGATCAGAGTTGCACAGCGAAAGCTTCGAGACGTTGAGTCCGTTAGTTGATTAACTTTTGCTATGTTTATTATGTTGTATATTCTATTGTAAACCAAATGACTATTTTATATGTATCATGTGAGAGGAGTTCCTGTATATATTTTTCAGAGCGGGGCTAGTTCTTGGGTTAAGTTTTTGTAGCAGATTTCTTAATTGTATGTTTAAGTATTGGATTTAGATTCTTAATGCCTCTTTATTTAGTTAATCTCTTGGTTTAGATAGATTCTAGCTTTGGGGGCGCTACAGTTGTGATATCATAGGAACATAATCGCACCTATTTATAGTCCCTTGTTTTCCTTTCTCAAGGAAACAACTCAAATAGGAAAGTTTTTCTACACAAGTACCGAAACAAAAACCTAGTCTAAACTTACAAAGATACTATCGAAAGTTCTAAGAAGTCATAGAGTTAAGATTAACTCCCCTTTTGTTTTTTTAGAGTTTAGCAAATCATCAAAAGATGCTTTCACATCGATATCACTGGATATCTCTAGATCATTTTTGAGTCGAAGCACTAAACTTTCATAGTTATCTTTGTGTTAGATTAAAACCAGATTGTTTTTCTTAGAATCTGTTTTAGATAACTTCTTTTTGGGTACCTTTTCAGATTTTGGTATCAACTTGTAGGTCGATTTTGAATGAAGGTTCTTCATTTCTAGTGCCATTGCCCAACTTGAAACATCAGATCTCATATCCCCTTTGAAAAATGTATCACCTTATCTATTATTTTTCCTTTTGGAAAAGTTTCTTTTAGGATATGATTTTGAATTTTTGTAAAAATTCGTTTGTCTCACAGGACAGTGATGATCTGAGAGGTTTTTGGAGATGACACTGTTCAATTCTTTAAATACAAAAGCGTTTTGTATCTTTTGTATTTTACAATCCCGTTGCACATGACCTTTATCTCTACAATAATAGCAATGTTTTTCGGCTACTATGCTGGTCTTTGGTTGGAGTCTTCTTCTGACTACTCCGGAGATGGTTTCTGTTGGAATCTCAATTGAAAACTTGGGTGTCTCAGGCGTACAAGCTTGTTCAGGTGGATTTTCTGGGGTGAAAGAGCTAACATCCTTTACGAATTTTATATCCTTGTTGATTGACAACGTATCAATTCCATCATATCATAATCCACGTTTGTCGCCATGACATCTTCCCGCATCTAACATGGAAGATAAATTGATTGTGCTATCATTGAGTCTTCTTAGCCTTACAGATTCCTTTTCTAAAACCTTGATTCTTTCAAGAGCTTCAGTTAGTTGAGCCTCAAGGCATTTTTCTCGTGAGAAATATGTACCTTGCTTCTCTTCAAAACTCTTTTGTTGAGAGTTAATCCCTGTTTTAGATTCAACAAGTTTCTCTTTCAAGGATTGAATCTCCAGGGAAGATGTATTCTTGAGAGAATCTAATTCCGATGTCAAGGAGGAAAGATCATGAACAATTTGTTCATTTTCATCTTGCAAACAACCTAATTCTTCTGGAAGTTTTCCTTATCTTTTTAGCCCAAGAGTGAGTTCAGTTGCACAAGAGTCAAAAGATTCTTTTAAATTTTGTAGCTCGGAATTTTTTACACTCACTTGATCAACCTTTTCATCTCCTACAGAAGATTTTTCAGACTCGAGGTCCTTGATCATCAGTACAGGGCTTAACTTAATCTCATCTTGAGAATATTCAGAAGTATTTTTAACTGTGCTCGTAGAACTTGATGAGGATGTCCCTTCTAAGCATTTTTTAAAATTAAAACTTCCAAAGTCTTGCGATGCGTTATCTGAGTCCTTCTTAAGTTTTCGCTCTCGCTTAACTCTACTTTGACCCATGTCTTATAGGTTGGATCGCATCAAACATAGATTGTTATATCTTTTCGTGTTTGCCCGCTCTGATACCAATTGAAAAGGCGAGGGTACCCAAATATACCTCAAGCTAAAACTTTTCCTACCTATAAGTCCTTTCTACGAAAGTGATTGTCTATGGACTGAGTCGAGACAATGCAACTAATCGGTTCACACTTCGTGTGATCGTCTATGGCTACGAGATGGAGACAATAGAACAACGAAGTATGTTTATTTGATAAAAAGGTTCGGACTTAACCAAACTCAATATGATTTCTTATCAAGTAAATAGGAATTAACGTTTGTGTAATTTACTTTAATTATAATAAAACAATTATAATGCGGAAATATAAAGTAAATGACACAGCAAGATTTTATTAACGAGGAAAACGCAAATGCAGAAAAACCCCGAGACCTTGTCCAGAATTGAATACTCTCAGGATTAAGCTGCTACACAAAATTAAACCAATTTCGTATAGTTTAGACCAAGCAACTAAACCTATAGTTCACCTAGTTCCGTCTGTATTCCCATGCCTCCAACTTATGAATAAGTCACGTACTTGGAACAATTCCTTTGGTTCGTATTCCAAACAGTAAAGGAACAACAAATCTGTTTGATATCAACTCTCTTCAACCAAGTGATGTGAGTTAGACAAAGGCTATTCTGTTTATCTCAAATAAACTCCTTCGTCAGGTTCTTAGATCTATCTTATGTTCAACTACCGAAGTAATTGTTAATATTTTTCAATCAATACTTTTAATCACAAAGAATTGTATTGATTCTGATCTACACAACTAATCAATCCAATCTACCACAAGGATAAACCGATTATAGTTGGATCCTCATATACCGAAATAAGTATTGTGCACACCAAAGATTATGAACCCAAAATCAGAAATCTTCAGTATCTTCTTTGTCTTCAAATCTTCTTAGATCTTCAATAAACACCTGCACACAACAACTTGAATCTCTTGTCATCAATCACGCACATAACGGAGTCTATTAACAATGTATTATCACAAGATCGTCTTTAGCACTAACAACAGTCTAAAGATCCCTGTCGAAACTTCGATCTAGTTTGAGTGAATCTTATATCATAAGAGAAGATTCACAAGCATAAACAAACTAGGTGCAATCAAAGTTCAACCACCATTAGTCAATCAAATCAATCGAAAACACAAGATAAACCGCAATTATATAGTTTCCCATCAACGGTACTCGTAGAGCTTCTCAATGCCAACGAAGACTTTAAACTGAGTGGCCGTAAGAGATTTCGCCTAATTAGGTTACTCTCCTCTCCGAATAGGCGGCTACACCAGTAACAACACAACCGACGAAGTTTGCTGTCACGAAGGATTATTTTGCTAGAAATGCAAACTTCAAGTATTTATAGACAAGGAAGTTTGGACACCAAGGAATATTCTCAAGATATGCAATATAATTCCAAATTCGGTTTCCATAATTCCTGGAAATGCTCTGTCCAAAATAATGACCGAAAATCTCTTTGGAAAATCTCAACTAGTAAATGCACATTACTAATTATCATTTTCCTAAAATAAAATTAAGACCTTAATTAAAAGATTCTTAACTTATTTATGTTTCGATCCTGGGATTTTCTTCCATTAGATACTATTAAGGAATAACTTTGAACAATAAAAGATAAACATTACTGCCTGTGTTCAAAGTGTGTCGACATCCTTACTTTGTAAGTCCTCTTTCATACTTACACCCTTGAAAACGATTTGCCACACTTCCAAACAAGTTTAGAATTGGTTCATCTGACTTTCAATAACTATGTGATTGATCAAGAACACTCAATCACAAATCATAGGTTTAACGGTTCTACCAAAACAAGTTTCGGTTCTACCTCCATGTGAGTACTGTGCATAGTCACACTAGCTTTCCAAAATTCGGTTGACTAGGTACTAGGATCGGTTCCCCACATATATATGGTATCTAACTTATATGTGTTGTACATGTCCATAGGATCAGTTCCCCTTTGCCTAAAAACGTGTTGCACATGTCCATAGGATCAGTTCCCCTTTCTGCTATAAACCTTGTTGCACCTCATACAAGGATCGATTCCCCTCGTGATGTGTTGCACCTCTTACTAGGATCGGTTCCCGCTTACCCAAATTCGGTCAACCACAAATCACAAACTCGATCATACCATCTCAGGTGATTACTTAAGATCGGTTTCACTAATAAAAGTCATACCAATACATAAGTCAGGCCTTTGTGAATATTTTTACCAAGAACACAAACAAGTCATGAGCGGTTATACTAAATCACACATATTGGATGTTCACAAGATATGTGTCATGTACCTAATTATATTGTGCTAGCTTCAGCAGGGGTGCCTTTAGCACTATCTTGGGTGCCTTAGTAATTTATGTTGGTTGGGTCATTTAGGAGTTAGCTAGCCGAGACAGATGCTTGCACGTGTTTAGTTGTGGGTGTTCGATTGTAGGGATTATGATTAGTGAGTATTTATGTTGTAATGGAGAGAGAAAGGCTTATTAGAAAATGAATGAACTCTTATCTCAGGCTGTGTTCTCCTGAACCAGATTATCTTCATCTTCTTCTTCTCATTTCGTCTAATTCTTCTCTATTTTCGTAAAACCCTTCCCTGTTAACTCTGATATCTTTCTATTCATTGGATTTGATTGCTGCTAATTGTACTTAAGAACAGTACATTTGGCATCAGAGCCGTTATTTCCTTCAAACAATAGGTACCAACAACTTTACAATCAAAGAGCTATCTGATTTTTATAGACAGAACCTACAGAAATTTACTGATCTAGAAGCTAAAGTGACGAAGCTGAGCCAACAATTAGATGAACAATCAACATATTCGAAAGATTTTCAGGATAAGACGAGTAATAGTTTCGATCTGCTAGCCAGTCAAATGGCTGAGCTACTTCAAAATTCTAGACGCAACAATGGCGATCCATGAATTTTGGTTACACCTGGATTTACACCTCCAGGAGGTAACCTTCAATTTGGTCATGGATTTGCAGGAGATACATCTCATACTAGACAACAACGTACCCAAAAGCTCGATTTTCCTAAGTTTGATGGAGAGAATCCGTGTGGATGTGTACAAAAGAGTGAGAGGTATTTTCAGATCCATAATACAAAGGAACATCAGAAGGTCAGTGTAGCTTCTATTTATCTTGAGGGTAAGGCTGATAAATGGTTTCTTAACTTTCAAATTGGCAAACCTTTTTTATCATGGAAAGAGCTATCTGAGGGTGTTTGTGCTAGATTTGAAAATCTTGTAGATTATAACTTTATTGGGAGTTTTAATAAATTGTATCAAGTCACCACTGTAGAGGAATAGTTTGAGCAATTTGAAGCTCTTAAGGCTCTTATGCTGAACAATAACCCTCACTTGATTGAACAATACTTTGTGATGAGTTTTATCAGTGGGCTGAAGGCTAAAATCAAAAACTCTGTATTCATGTTTCGTCCTGCTACCCTCTTACAAGCCTTTTTACTAGCTAGGATGCAAGAACAGAAATGTGTGCAATAAGCTAAACCCATAAAGCCATTCCAAAGGCCTTTCAACAACTCATTTACCCTCAACAAGTCTTATCATACTACTACTCCTCAATTCCTACCTAAGCCAATCCTAAATTCTACTACAACTTCTTCTCCTTTCACACCAAGATCTGGTAATACTACCCTAAATTCCAGTCCCCCAATACCACCTATAAAAAGATTGACTCAAGAACATATGAGGGAAAGAATAGAGAAGGGTTTATGTTATAATTGTAATGTTGTTTACACTCCAGGCCATATCTGCAAGAGGCAACAGTTTTTCATGGTGCAAGTAGAACAACCTGAATCTTCTGAAGAAGTAGAGGAAGAAATTTATGAAGAAGCTGTGGAATCTCCAGTGGAGTCTGATATGGAAATATCCCTCCATGCTCTCACAGGCAATGTAAATGGAGATACAATTAGAATACCAGGTACCATTAAGAAGAAGAAAATATCAATTCTCATTGATACTGAAAGTACTCATAGTTTCATTGATTGTGCTTTGGTCAAGTCCTTAAAGTGTCAGATAGAACATACAGCTCCCATATTGGTTACTGTAGCTAATGGAGACAGAACTGTCAGTACTGGTGTTTGATCTCAACTTCATTGGTCCATGCAAGGTCAAAAATTCTCTGGAGACTTGAGGATGCTACTTTTAGGAGGGTGTGATATGGTGCTTGGTGCTGTCTGGCTAAGGAAGCAAGGTTATGTAATGTTTAATCTCTCTAAGTTGTGCATTTCCTTCATCTACCAAGGAAATAGGATTACTCTGCAAGGCACTACTGAGAAGGTATCACTCAAGATGATAAGTTGCAATGCTTTGAAAAATTTCTTATCCAAAACTTCCCATGGGCTTATGGGACAACTATCCTCAATATCACTCTCTCAAATTCCAACCTCAGTCCCTGAACCCATTATGAAACTCATTCAAGAGTTCCCAGATATATTTGATGAGCCAAAACAGTTACCTCCCACAAGGAGTTTAGATCACTCAATTCCACTGAAACCAAATTCAGAACCAGTTAACCTCAGGCCATATAAATGCCCCTACATACAAAAGGGAGTTATAGAGCAATTGGTGAAGGAGATGTTGAAATCTGGGATTATACAAAACAGCCACAGTCCATTTTCCTCTCCAATATTATTAGTCAAAAAGAAGGACAATTCATGTAGGTTTTGTGTGGACTATAGAAGGCTTAATGAGATTACTATAAAGGATAAATTACCTATACCCATCATTGAGAATTGTTGGATGAGCTACAAGGGTTTTTTATATTCTCAAAGATTGATCTCAGGGCTGGATACCATCAAATCAGAGTTTATGGGACAGACATTTACAATACTGCATTCAGGACTCACCAAGGGCATTATGAATTCAAGGTGATGTCCTTTGGACTCACAAATGCTCCAGCAACCTTTCAAGCACTTATGAATGAGACATTCCAACCTTACTTGAGAAGGCTTGTGCTAGTATTCTTTGATGATATTTTGGTTTATATCTCCTCAATGCAAGAACATTTAGAGCACCTTCAAATTGTGTTTTCCTTACTAAGGAAACACCATCTATATGCCAAGTTATCAAAATGTTGTTTTGCCCAAAGAGAACTAGAGTCCTTGGACCACGTTGTCACAGCATATGGAGTAGCTGTAGATCCCAACAAAATTGCTGGTATGAAGAATTGGCCATTGACCAACAACATCAGAGAATTGAGGGGATTTCTAGGTCTTACTGGGAATTACAGAAAGTTTTTCCAAGGTTATGAATCCATATGCAGGCCACTCAGTAACCTTTTGAAGAAAAACTCCTTCCTATGGACAGAAGAAGCTTCTGAGGCATTTGAACAATTGAAGCTTGCCATGACCCAGACTCCAGTATTGGCACTTCCAAACTTCACCAAACAGTTTACTGCGGAAGCTGATGCAAGCAACAATTGTATTGGGGTAGTCTTAACCCAAGAAGGTAGACCCATATCTTATTACAACAAACCACTGGGACCTAGAGCCATGGCTCTATCTACTTATGAAAAAAAGCTGTTAGTTTTTGTAATGGCAGTAACTAAATGGAGACATTATCTGCTTGGGGGTAATTTCATTATTCAAACAGACCACCAAAGCATTTTCTTGGAGCAGAAAATTACCACAGTACTGCATCAAAGGTGGTTGATGAAGTTACTTGGATTTGACTATGAGATCAAGTACAAAAAGGGGACAGAGAACATTTTTGCAGATGCATTGTCAAGAAGACCACACCCAGAGGCTAGATGTAGTGTATTGGCACTATCAAGGCCTCAATGGACTCAAGAATTGGTCAATAGCTGCACTCAAGATACAAAAGCACAACAACTCATTTCACAATTTCTTTTAGTACCAACAACTATGGAGCACTATACTTATATTGATGAGGTGCTAAGGTACAAGAACAAATTGTATGTGGGAAGCAGCAACAACAACAGAACTACTATCCTAGAGTCAGTTCATGCCTCAGCCATTGGTGGTCACTCAGGAATTCAGGCCACTTACATGAGGGTTAAAAATTACTTTTATTGGCCAGGTATGAAAAAAGATGTACTCTCTTTTGTCTCTTCTTGTGATATATGCCAAAGAAACAAGGGGGATCATCAATTTCCAGGGGGACTGCTTCAACCATTGCCTGTTCCAGACCAAGCATGGCAACATATCACCATGGACTTTATTGAAGGCATTCCATTCAGTGAGAGAAGAACTGTCATCCTTGTAGTGGTGGATAGGCTAACTAAGTACAGTCATTTTATTGGGTTGCAGCATCCTTACACAACAACAATTATGGCCAAGGTATTCTTGGATTAAGTGTTTAAATTACATGGATTGCCAACAACAATTGTGTCAGATAGGGACAAGGTGTTCACAAGTAATTTTTGGCAAGACCTCTTCAAGGCACTTGGTACCAACCTGAATTTGAGTACATCCTACCACCCACAAACTGATGGGAAGACAGAGAGAGTAAATGCCTGTCTAGAAAATTATTTGAGGTGTATCACAGGACAATTTCCTAAGAAGTGGTTTCATTGGCTAGCTTTGGCAGAATGGTGGTATAACACAAGTTACCACACCAGCCTGAAGATGACACCTTTCAAGGCCCTTTATGGGTATAATCCACCACACCTGGCTTTTCCAGCAACATCAGTCACCTCAGTAGCTGCAGTAGAGAGTTACCTTAAAGAGAGAGATGCCATGCTTGATATCCTCAAAGAAACACTTCATAAGGCACAAGAAATGATGAAATTCTTTGCAGACAAGAGCAGGGTAGATAGAGATTTTGAAGTTGGTGATAGAGTCTACTTGAATCTCCAACCTTACAGGCAAGCATATGTAGCATTACGCAAGAATTTTAAACTATTTGCAAAATACTATGGGCCATTTACTATCTCACAGAAGATTGGAGCAGCGGATTATAAGCTTGACCTACCAGCAAGTGCCCGAATTCATCCTGTCTTCCATGTATCACAATTGAAGAAGCAGATTGGTCTAGCCATCCTTCCTTATTCGTAACAAGTATCACCCAAACACATCAGAACTACCAACTTCACTATTCCCCAGTGCTGGATTAACTAAGTGCAAACTTATCACAATTAACTAAGTGTTAATTTAATTTTATTAAGATTAATTACTCTTTAACTGCTATCTTAACTGGTGTAATTCCGATAAATTTACTTCGTAATACATATAAATAGTTCACATCATTTTAAGAAATTTAATCATCGAAATTTATTTACCGTTATTATTATTTATTTATTTTATCATTATAAGTAATCCAAATTCGATTACGTCAATTTATAATATCTGATATTTTAACTTTAAAATTTTTCCAAATATTATCTATTATTAATTTCCTACCAATTTAATTACCCAAATACTTCTATCAACTGGGTTATTATTCTCATTATTCCTAAGTTGATAATCTGGTTGGTATATAATTCTATAGGCATTGGTAATTTAATATGATTTAAATACGAGTCTGCATAAAATTATAATATATCTTAACAGTCTTCAGATTTTGCTATTAATAATAAGTATCTTATTCATAAGTAAAATTATTCTCTTTTAAGTCTAATTTTGTACTAAGAATTCAAGTACTATTAATATCACTTCATGTGTATATTTTAGTGACTTAGTGAATTATTTATTGGCTAAAGATAATCCGAGTATAAGATCGTTAACAAATTTAGTCTTCATTTTATGCCTTATATGACCTCATGTTCTTAATCCTACCTAATAACTCTTATGTTAGCTATTTGGTTTAAATGCAAAACACATAATTCTAATTTGTTATTAGGTAACCTTGTAAAACTTAACCGTAGATAGACACTAATAATTTTCCATCTTAATCAGTATTTTATCGTTATATAGTTTGTCAATGAGATTTTAATTTAAGTTATGCTCAATATAATACTAATTAAAATTCTATCAGTTTAAGTTCGTCATACTAATTTTCCAATCAAAAGATGATTAAATCTATTTACGAAAAAGGATCCTATTAATACACAAATTTTTATTTTCTTTTAATTCCAATATTACACTAAGTTTTTGAATGCTATTATTACTAATTTCGCTGTGAGATAACTAACAAGTTAATTCTTTTTATTTTATATTATATTCTCACCTTCTTAAGTCTAACACCTAGTAAGTAATATATTAATTATCTAGTTTAGACGCAAAACGTATATCTTTAATTTGTAATTAATTTAATTTACAAAACTTAATCGTAGATAAGCGCTATTAATTTTTCCGTAGTTATTTAATTATAATTTATTTTATCGTTATATATCTTTAATGAAAATTAGTTGAATTAAGTTCAATATGATACTAAATGATAAAAGCTAATCATAACTTAATTGAAATTATTATTACTTTGATTATCATCTATAATTACTATTATAATATTTTCATATTAACATGGATGGTCGAACTATTATTCTAACTACTTTTACAAATATTTTTGAGATTCAAAAATATTACTATCATTTATGTAATTATAAACTGTTGATTTTACATATAAGTCAATGCACTCGATAAGTTTCTACGTTACTTTCAAGAATTATCAATAATATTAATCTTATTATTTTTCTTGTATTGGATTGTATACGAGTTCATACTTTTTAGACTGATTATTCCCTAACCTTTATTAGCTAAAGTTATTGGTGTACCCTACACCACCTCTCCCCTTAGTGGACCATGCAGGCCATATCATAATGCAACCTGAGAGCATTTTGGATACCAGATCAATTACTCAGAAGAACAAGGAAGTACTATAGCTGCTAATTCAGTGGACAAACTCATCTCCATAGGATGCCACTTGGGAAGATAGGTCTAACATTGCAGCTCATTTTCCTGAATTCCTGGCAATGCACTCTCCACATTTGATACGTGAGGACAAGGATCACATTTAAGAGGGGTTCAATGTCATGTACCTAATTATATTTTGCTAGCTTCAGCAGGGGTGCCCTTAGCACTATCTTGGGTTCCTTTGTAATTAGTGTTGGTTGGGTCATTTAGGAGTTAGCTAGCCGAGCCAGATGCTTGCACGTGTTTAGCTGTGGGTGGTCGATTGTAGGGCTTATGATTAGTGAGTATTTATGTTATAATGGAGAGAGAAAGGCTTATTAGAAAATGAATGAACTCTTATCTCAGGGTGTGTTCTCCTGAACCATATTATCTTTATCTTCTTCTTCTCATTTCGTCTAATTCTTCTCTATTTTCGTTTAATCCTTCCCTGTTCACCCTGATATATTTATATTCATTAGATTTGATTGCTAATTGTACTTAAGAATAGTACAATATGCAATGAATAACAATCCCAATAACGCCTGGCGATTTCCTTTTCGATTCATAAACAAGTTTATGAACTTACTTCCTTAAAACACATGTAAAACATTGTTTCCTAGGATGAAATCCTCACCTCATACCCATACATAATCACAATAGCATTTAAACGATTATGTCGGTGTCTTATCTATAAAGTTTAATGGTTAAGAAATAAACCTCGTATTGTATTCCTTAATATTATGTCTATATAGAGTTTAAACATGCTTCGCAGTTTTGTTTTCAATATGCACGACTTGAAAGATACGTCAGGGAATGAAACAGTTCAAGTCAAATATCACTAACATCAAGAGGAAGGATGATGTTGTCGTTGTAGCTTCTTACTTCTTCACTTCTTCAAGTCTTCGCAATACTTGTAGTGTCTCATATCCTAATACTTTCAAGCTAACCTATACGAAGTTGACTCTAGTACATGATCAAGCGACTCTTAAAATGAGTTTTGATTCACTAAAATATGACAACCAAACTTGACATACCAACGCTTGGTGGGTTCAACCGAGCAATGCTCTAACAAATTAAGGTTTTGTTCTGGCGTCCTACGGCACGTGTGTTCATCCACGATGAGAAATGTGTAAGTCGTGTAAACGGTTGGGGAAATTAGCAAAGTAGTTGGTGGATAATCAACCAAGTCTCTACACGACCTGGAACTGGTTTAACCACGATTTCCCACTTTCCCACTCTTTCACTCGACCAACCATCATACTTAGGGAGATCAGTGTTTCTACATTCGGGCAATATAATAAGTCTCTGAACTCATGATTGAGAACGTAATAGACATATGAAATTATCGCAAGAATTTTCATCTGAACTATCACTCTCAATTGAGCAGCATTCAAACCTATTCGAACCCAGTAGTTCATTTGCAGAAACCTACAACACATTCACAATCCTTGATCACCATTGATCTCACACACTTCTTAGCTTCCCTCCTACAGATCGACCCTCTTCTCTCTTTGTGATCGAATTGACTTTGAAACGGCTATTGTCTTGGTTTAGGCCTGAGTCTTACAGATTGATCTCTTGAACTCAAAGCACTCTCGTACAATGCATATGTTTGAGGTTAAGGAATTTGCTCGTTCGAGGAGTCCCCGTCTGCAAGGTCGTCTCTTCACTTTCCTAAAAAATCAGCAAATCGTTTTGCCCCATCAACACATGAATAATATTAGAATTGGATATTTGACTTTGTTTAACTTCTACTA
Organism: Papaver somniferum; assembly: GCF_003573695.1. Lineage (NCBI taxonomy): Eukaryota > Viridiplantae > Streptophyta > Magnoliopsida > Ranunculales > Papaveraceae > Papaver > Papaver somniferum. The sequence continues at coordinate 2,829,188 of NW_020644373.1, forward strand.
TTTAATGCAATGTAGCAAGCGTACTTGTCAAAGAAGCGATTCACAATCGCTAATCTAGAAATTTGCCTTTTGGTTTTGAGCATGCAGCATATACTTTGTTTCAATTTTCTGATTGCTTTCCTATTAAAGAATCACTGAGCGTGCGGCCCTTGACAGACCAGTTTTCCCAATACCATCTCAATACCGTATGTTTTCCGAGCTAGTATAGAGGAGAATTTCAATTTCGAACACAACTTTTCCGCTTGAATATATGTATAGTCAATCCAAAACATGAAGTGCCCAAATTAAAGCTTACTTGAACATAAATATTTATGCTTCGTAAAATAAGCATGTCACCTAGTCGCATGTGTAGGACTTCACAAAGCATCAATATCATTTTGTCTTGAATATCATGATCGGCTATGCAACAAAAAATATAGTAACGTGCTCCGGGCACCAGGCTAGCTATACAAATATACAAAAGGTTGTGGGTTGAGTCCGGCTGACATACAAAAGGCTACGGGATATGAAAGTGCACCCGATCGGCTGACGATTACTAAAAGCTAGGGTTGTGAAAGTGCACCCGGTCGGCCAACGATTATTAAAGGCTACGGGATGCTAAAGGCACCCGGTCGGCTGACGAATATACAAAAGGCCGCGAGTTTCTATACGCACCCGACTGAGCCGATATTACAAATTTACAAAAGTCTGCGAGTTTCTTTACGCACCCGATCGAGCTGACATTACAAAAGGCTGCGAGTTGTTATACGCACCCAATCGAGCTGACGTTACAAAAGTCTGCGAGTTGCTATACGCATGGGACCGGCCACGGCTAAGGCATGGCCGGCCAGCTGGTGGGCCCGGCCCATGAGCGCTTCTCCATTATTTTAATGTTATTATTTTCTCTCTCCTGTTTTGTGCGGGATTCCTCATTTGACCATATTTTGGATGATCGTTCGTGTATCATGGTTGAGTACACTTGCACCATTTTATGGGGCTTACTCAGTGGTAGTCCAGATGCCCGATTGTTGAGTATTTATTACTAATTTATGAAATTCAGTGGAGAATGATTCATGAAACTGAGTAATAAAAGTGAGTAGTTTTTTATTATCAATCCATAGGATCAGCCATGGATTCAACCATGAATTCGTAATAATAATAAAATAGATATTACCATTCCATGGGAACGTGGATTCGACCACAGAATCAGAGTAATGAAAGTAGTTATTACCATCCCATGAGATCAGCCGTGGATTCGATCATGAAATCGGAGTAATGAGATTATCTATTACCATTCCATGAGATCAGCCGTGGATTCAATCATGAAATCAGAGTAATGAGATAAAATAGATTATCTTCTAGGAATTCAGTGGTGAATGTCACGGTAGAATTAATCTATTGCAGAAGGGATATTAGCCAGTTAAAGCGTCATACCCGTTCTGAGGTGCATAGTCAGGAAACAACAAGTGTTTCCGAAGTCCTGAAGGCGTTATTGCTCTCAATCTTACGGAGAACCGCCTAGGTCTATACACGGTCTCTCTACATAGTCAGGGAACAACGAGTGTCACCGACGTCCTGAAGGCGTTATTGCTCTCAACCTTACGGAGAACCGCCCAATCGTTCTTCTATATAGAGGGGGGTCTCTCTCATGTAGTCAGGGAACAGTGAGTATCACCGACGTCCTGATGGCGTTAATGCTCTCAATCTTACGGAGAACCGCCCAATTATGTTATTCTACATAGAGGGCACGATGAAATGTCAGGGATCGAACACTCAGCTAGTGGAGGCCTTTCGACATACATGTTCATCATGGCTTCGTAAAATATGAACTGTTGCATGCCTGAAAGCCGTGTCAAAAACATGCATCATGATTTTACGGTTTTGACCTTTGTTGAAAATCCACCATCAACATTTAGTCCCCTGCTTGGTGAGGGACAATCATGTTTCGCAGTATGCATTAAATGGTGATTTTCAGTCGATGAGATTGGTGGTTGAACTCAGTCTACAAAGGTATTTTCAGAATCCTCGATTTGCTCCAATGGTGTCATGTACAAGCAAATGCTCAGGTAAGGACCCTGAATAATGGAGTGTCATCCTGTGAGATGAGGCACTGCTGATTTGGACGGTCGGGCATCCTGTTTTGGTCGGTTTAATGTTTGCGGGCCCGACCCCAAAAAGAAATCCTTGTTTTAAAAACAGATGTTCATTCGTTCGTTAGTTAAAAAACAAACAAAATATAGTGATAAAAAATTTGTCTATGCGCTTTCACGAAAGCCAAAGTTTTATTTTTAAGTATGTGAGATTTCACAAAAGGGAGTAAACTCTCGTTTCAAAGGTGGATGCTCGTACGAGAGAAAAGTTTTTTTTTTGTTGAATAGACGTGTGTCTGTTAGTAATAAAAAAAATTTCTATGAGCTTTAATGAAAAAATTTATTTTCGATATGTGAGCTTTCATAAATTTTTGAAAATACACTTCTCGTTTCAAAGACGGATGCTCGCGAGAGGGAGAAAAAATGTATACATACATTTTCAAGTTACGTGAGTTTCACGTTGAAGAATATATTTTTTTTTAAAATCAATGTTTTGATTTTGAACAATTGTTGAAAGTAGACAATTATTCACAGTGAAAAAATGTCTGTATGTAAGTTTTCATAATTGTAGAATGGACGTTTGTCCAATTTTTGAAAAACCAGTGAATGTTCATATAGTGAAAATTGATGTAAAATTAAATTTTTTATTTTCAGCAATTGCTAGAAGTAAACAATTTTTGATAAAATATTGTTTGTATGGATTTTGTGATCTGATAGTGTATTCACAAAACCAATGAGTGTTCACTCGGTGGGAGTCGCTCACATGGTGAAAATAATGTGAATTGTTCTCATGATGGAAGTTTCGTGAGTTGTTCACAGTTTCATGAAAATCACGTTATGGTTTTGAATAACGAATTTTGTTCGTCTTTGCAGGTTCGAAGGAGCGAACAAATTCTCGAGATAGTAATCACTACAGCTAGTGAAATTGTAAATAGGTAAGAGTTGGATGGTTACCATTTTGTAGACGCTGTTTTGAGCACCTTTATTCCATGATTCATTGTTTTGTTGAATCCTTCGCTTTGTATGAACGATGTGTTGAAGTAGCCACTTTGCAAGAATGACGACTCCCATGATTATACTTCCAAAGATGGTGTTTCCAGAGATGACATCTCTATGGATGCAACTTTAAGAAATGGTACTTCTGGGACCTCTGAACGATGGTGAGAGATCCTTCATACTGAGTTGCACTTCTGGTTATTTCATTAGCTTTACCACAGGATGATCGTATAGTGAGATCCACGGAAATGGAAGAAAGTCTATGGGAGCGGAGAACCCAGCAGTAAGGACTACAGGATGTTAGAAAATGACGTACAGTCCCCAGACATTTCTTTGGTGAGTTGTTAGCGCTCCTTGTGTCATGACTTTTCTCTACCCGTGCTTTTAGGATTGCGAAACCAAGGTTTGTTATTTCTTTTCAGACTTTTTCTCCATGGCGGTCTTCAACTTGTTCCTGGGCAAACAATCCAGGAATCCAGCACTGATGAAGAAGTCGATGTAAGTATCTCTTTCGTGCAGGTGATTGTGGCATCTCCTTGAGTGAAATAATAATAATTGTTGTTGATGAATCCAGGAATAAATCATTATAGATAAGCATCATTTTGATGAGGCGCACTCTTCTTTGGGGCATGGGAATATGGAGAATTCCCGAAATCCTGAACCGAATGGAGATAGCGGCGTTGTCAATGGAGATTCCGGCATTGTCGAGCCTTCAAATGATTTAGAGACTCCCTTAGTAAGTATATCTCCTGTAATCTATTCATATAAGTATGAAATTGCTGATTTTTGAATGAATGAATGAGAATCCATGTGAGTATACGAGTAATTTTGTCGAAATATGTCACCAGAAAATTTCAGACTTCAGCCTTTTAATAAAAATGTTGTAGAATCTTCGTCCGAAGTCGGACTTTCGCTGTCTGCATATGCATCTTCATGCCCAGAAAATTTCCAAGATTTCTCAAAGAAGATTTTTGAGTTTTGAGCATGTTTATGGCCTAAAAAAGGCGAAACAGTAAACTTCCAGGAGACTTTCAAAACTTTTTCAGATTGTATGTTGCCCAATGTTTCGGCCAAAACTCCTTGCTCGTTTCTTCAATTGCGGTGAATTTTGGATATGTTGTAGATGACATCCATACTAAGAGAATGGTATAAGACCAATCCCTAGATTATTCAGAAATTGCTCCCAGGTCGTCAATTTGTACAGGACAGTGTAAAATCATCTCAGACGAGCTTGCTGTAAAACACCCATGTCGTGTCTTTAGACCATTCGCTTGTGTCTTGAACGGTTGGTGAAGGATTTTGATGTCATTGATTCAATTGAGATCAGGACTCCTTGATTGATACATGAGCATGGTGCTTGCAGTGTCATCTTGTTTCGGTCAGTCGTAGAAACATCACTTCTGAAACCCTGGTCACGGGACCACCACTGAGGTTGCTCTCAAGAGGGCGTGATGTAATGACCATGATTGCATGTCTCGGTGGCAGAATTCCTTTTATGATGAATTATAAGCACATGAGAGTCTGGTGTCACAAGTCTTGGACTGTGAAACTGATAGCCATGATCAGTGGACCGTCAGTCCCCAGTATTTTGTTAAATCTCTCTTTTCGTTTTCCCTTCTTCTGGAAAGACATAGATAGAAGACCCAAGTAGAAAAATTGATGTAAAGACCTAGGTGGTCGAAGTTGGAGGTACCTTGATGAAGGACTTAGCGGAATGACCTGGTGGACACCGATCGACTGTGGAAGTTATGAATCCCGTCTAAGAATTGTTGCTTGCATGTTGTATGCTCTGGAAACTGTAGGAACCTCATACGACGTCGGAATTCGATGCTTGACCCCAAATTTTGAACCTCACATGAGAAAAGCATCAATCAATTTGGAGTTGTATAGGTCAGACAACGAAGCATGCACACTTGTAATTTGTAATCCCGTACAATATTTTCCGATTTCGTAGACCTGGCGGTAAAGGCCATATCTTTCAGCTCGTATGTCTGATCAATGCGCCCTTTTGGTATGTTGTAGCAGAGACATAGAAGAACATCTTTTGTTGATGAAGCATTATCCCATTCCTCACCCATTGGTACGTTTTTGTAAACCCATGTCCTGGAGCATGTCGTATCTTATTTGTAGAGGCGATGAGAACATCTTGTAGAAGACTTTGATTTGTGCCCGTCCATCGTGCAAGCTTTTTGGAAGAAGCTCATGTTAACATGTTTTCATGTCTACACATCTTGATATGAATTATCAGAGCTTGAAGAAGTACTATCCATCGAGTAACACTTAGGAGAATGGATAGTTGATGAATCCCGATGTTGTGCCTGAGACTGTTATTGATGCTGAGATCATGATTCAATTTTCTCCAGAAATTCTTGTTGATGATAAGATGATGAATGGAGTTCCTCCACATATCCTTGCTGATGCCGATACTATAGTTGAAGTTGCTCCAGAGACTGAGAAAGCTATAACCATGATTATCGACATAGTCTTGCTCCTCCACCCAGTGAGCCGCGAAGTGGCTTTGTCAGGGAATTGATGTTGTTGTGGAAGATAGCAGCAACGGACTTCATTTAATAAGATCAAGTCCCCAACGTGTTGAAGGAGTTTGTGCCATCGATGAACAATGCTTCAACCGCTCCAGAAGTATTATCATGGGATAGTGAAGACTTATTGATTTTAGCATTTTGATCGTGTCGGTGTTGAATCAGTGTGTCACCATAGAGATATTGTGTTGAAACCATAGGCGCTACTATCGAAGGTGTACCCTTTGATGGGGAGTACAATTTGAAGGCTTCGTATATGCTTGATCATTGAAGCGTCAAATGTCTTAGGCTTGATCGTCTCAGCCCTGTGTATCTTTTGTTGATTCAGCGTTCCATTCGCTGTGATGATGGGATTCAATACTTGTGCAGACATCAGAGATTTATGATTTCGTGGAACTCATGGACACTCCTGCAAGGCTATGGAGAAATTCCAAAAGTGTTATTTGATATGCTTCGGTCATTTCCCAGTAATGGATGTCTCAGTGTGATGCTCGATTTGGAGAAGTGTCATATTCAACCTCTTGGTAAAATTTTAATGTGATGAAGCTACCATTCATAACATCTTGAAATAGAAGAGTTGTTGGCAGAATGGAGTCCCCATTCTAGGATAGCGTGTGAGGAAATAAATGACATATACATGGGAGGAATGAGACTTGCCTGAGTGCGGAACCTCTTGATGAATGCTTATGGATATTTTACAGTCTCTTGCTTCAGACTCGTCAAAGTTCGAAACTCCTCCAAGTGCTCTAATGATGGAATGTCCGCCAAGGATCAGAAATTCCTTCGTTGGAGAGATGTGCAACTAAGGGTGCTTTGTCAGTAGCCATATTTTCATCATGCATCCATGCTCGTATGAGAATCATGTCATATCCTGGGTGTTCCTTGAGTATGTAAAGCTTGCTTTCTGTCCAAGTTGAATTTATGTTCACTTTGAAAGTGATGTAGCCACAAGTATTTCCGAGCGCTCCTTCAAGGTTCCTGATTGAGATGGGATCACGAGTAGCTTCTTGTCAAGTGATGCCTACGGCTGAGGGTTTTCAATGGAATAATGTTGATGGCGGTGTCAGCATCGATCAACATTCTTCCTAATTCATTTCCTCTGAGATGGACCATGGTAAGCAGTCCCCAGTCGTGCATCTCCTTGTTTGTGGATGAAGGTTCGAGAAGTATTTCTCCGACACAATGTAATTCGGCGCTGTGAACATGTATTTAATGTCTTTCCTTTGTGCCTTAGACAGATAGAGCGGTTTCACAGAATGCTCGATCAACGATTGAACTGCATCTTTGACTGGTTGTTCAGAGAGTGTAAAGGTTCTGACTGGGAGAGGATTCTTGTGTACTCCTTCAGTCCCCCGTTGAAGCTATTGTGGATCAACCTTATCTTTGAAGATGTGCTTCAAAACATTGCAGTTACTTGTTGGATGATTGATGAACTTATGAAGGAAGTACCTGGGATTATCCATTTCTTCTTCAGTTGGATGTGTCCTGATGAATGTCAATTTGCTTGCACCATCCTGAATCCAGACTTCCAGTAATTCGATCACTTCTTCAATAAGAAGAGAGAAGTTTGAATTTTTCTGATCATTTTCTCGTTTGTTGATACAGGGTTGAGGTTAGTGTATTTCAGGATTGGTCATCCTTTCTTTGCACTTCCGAAGGATCCTGAGAGATTTGAGAAGTATGCTTCTGCTGTGATGCTTCGGTTTTCCTTTTGCTTCCTTCAGCAACAACGTTATTGGGAGGTTAGAAGCTGTATTGCATGTTGAAGAAACCCTGAGTATCACGAGGTTCTCAGTCTAGGTCTTTCTATTTCTAGTAAAGCATGCGCGGTAGTTGCTGATCGCTTGGCTGCTTCATGAAGTTCTGAAAAGGTTTGGAATCAGAGATTTTCCAGCAAAGCTCTGTAAACTGGGATCATCCCGTTGATGCATAAGTCCACTAATTGTTGTTCGGTGACATTAGGGTCGTGAGAATCCAAAGATTGGGTTCTGAACCTCTTCACATATTCATTAGGATGCTCAATACTCTTCTGAGCCATCCTTCCAGGTATATGCTCGGCCCGTCAGAGATTTTGATAATTCTTGCACACGGACAACATTGTTGTGTTCGTACTCTCCTAGTGCCTCCTGGAATCGAGAAACGTGTTCCTGAGCATTCCCAGTTCCGTTGTACAGTGTGAACATTGGAGAAGTAAAGCCTTTTGGGAGAGGAATTCTTTGCGTAGTAGTAGGACATGGAGGTTGATGACGATTAACAAATGATGCTTTGTCGTTTCCTCGATTCTCCATGAAGTGTTCCAGGTCCTCACGAGTGATGAAGCCTACAGGTTCCGTTGTTGGTGGGTTATCTGGATCTTTGTATACCTCATCATCATCTACTACATGGATCGGAGTGACTTCAGGATCATCAGCCTGAGATGTTTCTTTGGCTTTTCCTTTTTTCAAAGCTTTCTCTGACATCTTGTCAGTGAGAGTTTTGAGATAATTTCACAGCTCCTTTTGAATGTTAGCCATGTCAATATGATTCTTGGCAAGAGTTTCTTGCGCTTTCATGAGATCACCTAAGGTAGGTGGATTTTCTCTGATTTCTTCAGGAGACCGGACGAAGAGAGGATTGTATCCAATGTTGGTTTGTGGAGGAGTGGTATCCACAACATCAGTGTTGGAAGCAGGAGTAGTTTCTGAAGTACCCCCGTTGTTGCTAGTGCTAGCGTTGTTTGTGTTAGGATTTGTAATAGAACCTGACCTAAGATCAACCATCTTGTAAAAATGTGAGATTGCAACCGAGAGATTAATCTCCCACTGTGGTCGCCAATCTGTGGATGGGGAAAACGGTTTGCTGGGTTTTCAGGGAATTGAAGAGATGGGTGTGTTTCCGAGACTCCTCGACCGAGAAAACTACTGAACCTCACACAGATGCACTGCAAACGGAGTGCTTATATTCGAGAGACCAATCTATAGGACTCCGGCCTAAACCAAGTCAATGGCCGTTCCAGAGTCAATTCGGTCTCAAAGAGGAAGATGTGTTGATCTGTAGGAGGGAAGATGAGAATTGTGTGGGATCAATGATGATCAAGGATTGTGGATGTGTTGAAGGTTTCTTCGAATTGATGAACTGCTGAAGTTGAGTTCTGTGAATAAGTTTTAATCGATTTGTTGACGAATGATAATGATGATAATGTTTTTTGTTGTCCTCGATTTTTGACTTATTTATATTGCCAGAATGATGAACACACTGATCCCTGTAAGTATGATGGTTTCTTGAGTGAAAGAGTGGGAAAGTGGAAGATCGTGGTGAAACCAGTTCCAGGTCTTGCGGAGACTTGGTTAACCATCTACCCACTACTTTTCTAGCTCCTTCAACCGTTGCACGACTTACTCACGTTTCTCGTCGTGGATGAATCCACGTTCCGTAGAACGCCAGACCAAAAACCTAATTAATATCCCCCCATGTGATGTGATTGATGTCTCACAAATCGTGGAGTCTGCATGATAGACGTGGATTAATTATTCAGTTGTTGACTGATTAGACAGTGAGTCTAGGTTTTGTTGAATCGAGCATGAGTGATGAATGCTCAGCGATTCATGGATTGAACATGTCTGTTAAGACTGGTTCGAATGACATTGACATTGCACGTACTAGCAATATTGTAAATTCAGTGATGAATTACTGATCAATATTTGGGCGACTGAGCAAGTTGCTCAATTTGACGAATTACTGAATATTATAGCTGGATCAATATTCGAGTAATTGAGCAAGTATTGGTCAATTCGACGGATTACTGATAAATTACTGAATATTGATAGTTGGATCAATATTCGAGCAATTGAGCAAGTATTGCTCAATTTGACGAATTATTTATTTATTGGTGCGTGACCTAATAAAATATTAAAATATTAGTAGACTACCGAATATAAAATAATTAATCCAGATGTTGATTGATGGATCAACATAAATTTATTAGTGTTTTGAACTTGCTCAGAATGATGACTTGTTGAGCGTTTGTTCGAAACCCTAATTTTTGATCAATTGTTCATTAATTGATGAATTGCTGAAATAGGTCACTGAGTGAGAGGGGACCGACCACATGGAATTATGGACGCCCATGTGATGCCCAACTACTCGAGTGTGCGCGCATCAGGGTCCTGGGTTGACCAGTTGGTGAAAGAATGACGATTGAATGTCGTTTCGTCAATAGTGCTCGATTGAGCATTAGGTGATAAAACCTAATTATGAAAAGGTGAGGGATAGACCAAGATAGCGTGAGACCGGACCTTGGTGGTCGTGGTACAACTGATGGGCATTTGCACGAACCCCGAGTTGGTCGTGAAGAGATTGGACAATATGAGCGATTGCTCAAATTAGGTCAAAAGTGTGAAAACGTGTGGGACCGGCTCATTGCAAGCCTTAGAGCCGCCCTTGGTCGGTCAAGGGAGCATGCTCATATCACCATAATGCCCGTGTCTCAGTCCTGAGAGTTTCGGGATTTTTTGATTTGTGTTTGATCAATATCTTGGATTTTCGGAAGAGTTTGATCTTTGACTGAAATTCTCGATTTTGCTCGAATGAGCAAGTATGCCCGTTTGATAAATATTTCGGGAACATTAAAATAATAATATTTTAATATATTTTTGTGAGTAGCCTAGTCGGTCATGTGAACATGTTGACTTTGGGCCTTTTTGTGGTTTGCGCAAAATTTAAGAAAATATGGAGAAACCACGATGTTTGCTGAAACAGGGAAGTTTCATGAGATAAGAGAAATAACAATTTATGAAAGATTAGGGATTGCAAGGTGTGGGACCGGCCACGTCTAGGGTATGGCCGGTCGACTAAGTTGCCCGGTCTTGCAACACCTTTCCCTATTTCATATTATTAATTTTCATGAAACCACGAAAATATGTAGAAACCATGAGTTTTTCTCAAACAAGGAAAGTTGTTAGAATGGAGGAGTCTCCATGAGTTTTTGAAAATCACAAAAATAAGGAAAAATAATGGAGGAAGCATGGGACCGGCCACGGCTAAGGCATGGCCGGCCAGCTGGTGGGCCAGGCCCATGAGCGCTTCTCCATTATTTTAATGTTATTATTTTCTCTCTCCTGTTTTGTACGGGATTCCTCATTTGACCATATTTTGGATGCTCGTTCGCGCATTTGGGTGCTCGTTCGTGTATCATGGTTGAGTACACTTGCACCATTTTATGGGGCTTACCCAATGGTAGTCCAAATGCCCGATTGTTGAGTATTTATTGCTAACTTATGAAATTCAGTGGAGAATGATTAATAAAACTGAGTAATAAAAGTGAGTATTTTTTTATTATCAATCCATAGGATCAGCTGTGGATTCGACCATGAATTCGTAATAATAACAAAATAGGTATTACCATTTCATAGGATCGTGGATTCGACAAAGAATAGGAGTAATGAAAGTAGTTATTACCATCCCATGAGATCAGCCGTAGATTCAATCATGAAATCGGAGTAATGAGATTATTTATTACCATTCCATGAGATCAGCCGTGGATTCGATCATGAAATCGGAGTAATGAGATAAAATAGATTATCTTCTAGGAATTCAGTGGTGAATGTCACGGTAGAATTAATCTATTGCAGAAGGGATATTATCCAATTAAAACGTCATACCCGTTCTGAGGTGCATAGTCAGGAAACATCAAGTGTTGTCGAAGTCCTGAAGGCGTTATTGCTCATAATCTTACGGAGAACCGCCCGGGTCTATACACGGTCTCTCTACATAGTCAGGGAACAACGAGTGTCACCGACGTCCTGAAGGCGTTATTGCTCTCAATCTTATGGAGAACCGCCCAATCGTTCTTCTATGTAGAGGGGGGTCTCTCTCATGTAGTCAGGGAACAGTGAGTATCACCGACGTCCTGAAGGCGTTAATGCTCTCAATCTTACGGAGAACCGCCCAATTATGTTACTCTACATAGAGGGCATGATGAAATGTCAGGGATCGAACGCTTAGCTAGTGGAGGCCTTTTGACATACATGATCATCATGGCTTCGTAAAATATGAATCGTTGCATGCCTGAAAGCCGTCTCATAAACATGCATCATGATTTTACGGTTTTGACCTTTGTTGAAAATCCACCATCAACAGGAGAGATCATTCTCAGCCGAGATTAAAACTCGAGTGATATATTAAAAAGAATTCTCATGTATTCTGACATCTAAATCACTGGCATCAACCACTTCTCGTAAACTCCTCAAAACTGGGAGACTGAACGTCGAACTATGCGCCGTACCCAAAGTAATTTATAACAATCAAATAAGCATACCGTTTTCGCCTTATTTGCTCGAACCTTTAGTTATATGCACACGCCTTGCAAGCCCCTCTCCAAGCTCTGTCCGTGAATAGACCACTGAAGCGCCAGGAATCGGTTAAAGCAGCAAATGCGCATTGAACTCAGAGATTTCTCATGGGGACTCAGAACCAGGAAATGATGTGATGAACAAAAGGGAAGGTCATAATAAGGATCAAGTTGCCTATTGGGTTATCTGACAATTAACCCAATAGCCAGGGGGCTAATGTTGATACATGAAAAATAACTACCATTTAATAGGGCCAATAGGTCCTTAAAATAAGTCAAGTATAAGAGGTGTAGACAGTAGTGGCGACTTGGGGACAAAAGCCCAAGCCCCACGGAGGAATCCATGGGTTATGGGGACAAGGAAGGAATTAAAGGGAAGATTATAGGTCATAATCGGGGGAATGGCAACTAAGGTAAATAAAGAGGTTTTGGAGACATGTGGCATGATGTCATGGGAAAGAGAATTTTTGGGAATATCTATAAATAAGGGAAAGGAATACAAGATAAAGGGGGTCTTTTCTCTCTCTCTTTTCTCCTGGGAATTGGGTGTGTTGTGGATAGGACGGGTAGTTACAATATCACATTCACCGCTCAACAATACACATTTGATATTTCGAGCTAATTTTATCTCACTTATCTATTTCTCGAAATATGTGTTGGAAGATTTTTGCTTTAACTATGTTCATCATCTTTTTGACGAATTTAGTTTGAGATAATTTATTTGTTGAAAAATAAATATTAAGTCAAAAGATGATTATGTGAAAATTACCTTGAACATCTTACATGATTTTTGTGATACAATCATTCGATGTTAACTTGTGAAGTTTCGTATTGTTCATTCGATCACTTGAAAATTACTTGAAGCTAATGGTATGTGTGAGATTACCATTGTCGTCTTCTAAGGATGTTTCAATGGTTGAAATGAGAGTTTAGAACAGTTTAGAACAATTACCTATGTCTGGATACAACACAGTATGCATACCTAATATGCGAACTGTTTTGTAATGATTCAGGTCCAGGAACCTTGTTTGCATACCTAGTATGCGAAGGGTTTTACCCGAGAAGGTCCGGGAACCTTGTTTGCGTACCTAGTATGCGAACGCTTTTACCTGAGTTGGGTACGAGACGGCTGTTTGCGAACGTCTTGACAGGCCAAGGCCCGGAGCTATTGTTCGCGTACCTAGTTTGCGAACACAATGGTTGAGTTCGAAAATCGGTGATATATGATTCTCATGCTCATGAACTGAAACATTTATGAATTAAGGAATGCAATCTTTCCAAACCGTGGCTTAATATTCATGAATTGATTTTTGTATGTGTACTTTATATGATTACGAATCAATCCGATTTTATTTCAATTTGTTCATATATATTTCTATGAGATAGTGAAAAATTGAACAACTCAATGTGAAACACAATTAGATTCATTTGATTATCTTTCATGATTGATTGATCATCATATTTGATCTAGAAGTGTTAGATGAATATGGTTAAGACAAAAGTTTTCATATGGCTAACTTCGATTAACTGTTATTGAGCCAACTCAATATACACGTTTAGGTACGGTTACCCATATCTAAATGAAGGTATATTTCATTTGTGTGTAACAAGTTAAGAATATCTAACGGTGGAGATTGACTGCTTTATTTTTAAGCAGATTTAGCTTGAATCTTAAATCAGGATTTCATCTAACTGTGAATATTGAATGCTTTGTTACTAAGCTATCTTAGCGTTGATTGTAAGCAACCCTGATTTGAAAGACTATATAAGGGAAAACTCTAGCAACTGGAAAACCTAATCCCGACACTTTCATGTGTCCTAGTTGCGTATTAGAGTTTATTCTCCTTTAACCTAGGTTTTTCCAAAACCATTATAGGTTAACGACTTGAAGACTTTATTTGGGATACGTGAAGCCAGATCCAACTATTTCTCTGTAGTTGCATATTCTGATTTTACTTGTTCTATATTATTGAGTTTTATCTTCTCTAAGATTTACTCGAGATTTATCTCCGATAGGTAAGATATAATAATTAATCACAACAGTTCTTCGTCTCAGACTCTTGTGACTTCGCAATAACTTTTTCTATTAATCAGTTGGGTTATTGTGGGGTGATTGATATTTCTAGGCTGCTCTTCGGGATTATAAGACCGAATTATCAATTGGTTCATGTTCACCTTGATTTATCAAAAGAAGGAACAAAAACCGAATAAAAAATCGACATATCTATGGATACAGATTTGTTTATAACTCTTCGACTTTGAGTCGTAGAAACTCTTAGTTGTGGGTGAGATCAGCTAAGGGAATAAAGTCGCAGAATCCGGCATGGTTTTAGAGGGGTAAGGAACGCGACTGTACCTTAATCGGTGTGAGACTTGGTTAGGGATCAACTACATTCCAGTTCGAAGTTAACTTGTAGTAGGCTAGTTCCTGTAGCGTCTTAATAGAGTGTGGTGTTCAAAGCTGGACTAGGTGCCGGGGTTTTTCTGCATTTACGGTTTCCTCGTTAACAAAATTTATGGTGTATGTGTTATTTATTTTCTGCATTATATTTGTTTATATAATTGAAATATCACAGGTTGTGGGTTGTTCAATCAGTTGATAAATCCGACCTTGATTGTTGGATATAACTTGATTGACACTTGGGAATTGGTCTTTGGTACCTTTCAAGTTATTTCTCATATAAATCAGGCACAAATTTCTATATGTTTGATTTGATGATTGTATTGAGAAATAGAGATAAAGCTCTTTAATATCTTTCTTGATTGAGCTCGCTTTTAAGTTGGTTCTCTCGGAATTATATTGGAGTTTAGTTCATACAGATTACCGAACGAATTATTGGGTGTGGTTGTTATACCCCCGCTTTTTCAAGATCGATACAATGCAACAATAAGATCACTTGTGTGATTGTCTATGCATACAAGATCGATAGGATACGACAACAAAGTGTATACTTGATAATAGGTTCGGAAAACCGAAACTCTATAGGATCAATATAAAGTATTACAAAGTTAGCATACTTGTATATTTTACTTAATCATAATAACAGTTATAATGCGGAAAACAAAGTAAAAGACACAACAAGATTTTGTTAACGAGGAAACCCAAATCCAGAAAAAATCCGGGACCTAGTCTAGTTTTAAATACTCTCAGAATTAAGCCGTTATACAAAATCAAATACCAACTTCGTATAGTTGAGACCAAGCATACTACCCCTAGCTACTTAGTTCCCTCAGTATACCTACGCCTTCGACTTCTAGAGTCACGCACGTGAATAGCAAGTCCTTTGGATCGTAATCCAAATAGCTGAGGAAGAATCTGTTTGGTAACCACTCTAATAAATCTTTTTAAAGATAAGATGAGTCGTTGACAAAGGCTCTTATGTTTAATCTAATAAACTCCTTTGTCTGCTTAGATCAATTTATACAATAACTACCGAAATACTCAAGTCTAGATTCACACTCAATCGATACAGATCTCAAATAGAAATATAGAGAATGTTGATATCACGTAACTAATCAATCAAATCTATCAAAGATAAACTGATTCTAGTTGGATCCCAGCCGATCAAGGTTTGTGCACTAAATCCACAAGATACGAAAACTAATAAGAATTCTTCTTCATCTTCAAATCTTCTATTGCCTTCAAATACCTGCACAACAACACTTGAATTATCTTGTGATCAATCACACACAGGACGGAGACTGTTAATAATGGATTATCACAAGATGTTTTTAGATCTAAAAACAGTTCTAAAGATCCCTCTTTGATCTAGTCTGAGTGAATCTTATATCAGAAGAGAAGATTCTCAAGAATAAACAAACTAGGTGCAATCAAAGTTTCAACAACCGTTAGTCAACTAAATCAAATCGAAAACTAATAACACTTCAATTATCTAGTTTCCCACCAACCGTACTCGTAAATCTTCTTGATCCCACATAAGTCTTTAAACGAGCGATCGTAAGAGATTTCACCTAATTAGGATACTTTCCCCTCCAAATAGACGGCTCCACCAGAAACAACAGGGAATGAAGTTTGCCTGGCTCTTAGGATAATTTTCTAGAAATGAAAACTTAGATATTTATGGACCAAGGATGTTTGGACACCAAGGAATTTCCAAAACCGAAAATATTCTCAAGATATGCAATGAACGCCCAAATTCGGTTTTCCTAATTCCAATAAATGATGGTCCAATATTTTTCGAAATCTCTCATTGAAAATATCTAATTAGTAAATGCACATAACTAATTTTTATTCTCTAGAGCAATGCATTAATTGCTGGTAATTATATCATATAAAACCAAAAACCTTAATTAAAAAATTCTTAATTTTGAAAAGGCGAGGGTACTCAAATATGCCTCAAGCTAAAACTTTTCCTACCTATAAGTCCTTTCTCCGAAAGTGATTGTCTATGGACTGAGTCGAGACAATGCAACTAATCGGTTCACACTTCGTGTGATCGTCTATGGATACGAGATCGAGACAATACAACAACGAAGTATGTTTACTTGATAAAAATGGTTCGGACTTAACCAAACACAATAGGATTGCTTATCAAGTAAATAGGAATTAACGTTTGTGTAATGTACTTTAATTATAATAAAACAATCATAATGCTGAAATATAAAGTAAATGACACAACAAGATTTTGTTAACGAAGAAACTGCAAATGCACAAAAACCCCGGGACCTTGTCCAGAGTTGAATACTCTCTGGATTAAGCCGCTACACAAAATAAAACCTAACTTCGTATAGTTGAGACCAAGTAACTAAACCTATAATTCACCTAGTTCCGTCTGTATTCCCACGCCTCCAACTTATGAATAAGTCACGTACTTGGTACAATTCCTTTGGTTCGTATTCCAAACAGTAAAGGAACAACAAATCTGTTTGGTATCAACTCTATTCAACCAAGTGATGTGAGTCGGACAAAGGTTCTTCCGTTTATCTTAACATGAACTCTTTCGTCAGGTTCTTAGATCTATCTTATATTCAATCACCAAAGTAATTGTTAAGATTTTACAATCAATACTTTTAATCACAAAGAATTGTATTGATGCCGATCTACACAACTAATCAATCCAATCTACCACAAGGATAAACCGATTATAGTTGGATACTCTTATACCGAAACAAGTATTGTGCACACCAAAGATTATGAACCCCAAATCAGAAATCTTCAATATCTTCTTTGTCTTCAAATCTTCTTAGATCTTCAATAAACACCTGCACACAACAACTTGAATCTCTTGTGATCAATCACGCACAAAACGGAGTCTATTAACAATGGATTATCACAAGATCGTCTTTAGCACTAACAACAGTCTAAGGATCCCTGTCGAAACTTCGATCTAGTTTGAGTGAATCTTATATCAGAAGAGAAGATTCTCAAGCATAAACAAACTAGGTGCAATCAAAGTTCAACCACCGTTAGTCAATCAAATCAATCGAAAACAAAAGATAAACCGCAATTATCTAGTTTCCCACCAACGGTAATCATAGAGCTTCTCAATCCCAAAGAAGACTTTAAACTGAGCGGTCGTAAGAGATTTCTCCTAATTAGGTTACTCTCCTCTCCGAATAGGCGGCTACACCAGTAACAACATAACCGAGGAAGTTTGCTGTCACGAAGGATTAGCTTGCTAGAACTTCAAGTATTTATAGACAAGGAAGTTTGGACACCAAGGAATTTCCAAAACCGAAAATATTCTCAAAGATATTCCATATATTCCAAATTCGGTTTTCATAATTCCTGGAAATGCTCTGTCCAAAATAATGATCGAAAATATCTTTGGAAAATCTCACCTAGTAAATGTACATTACTAATTCTCATTTTCCTAAAATAAAATTAACAACCTTAATTAAAATATTCTTAACTTATTTATATTTCGATCCTGGGATTTTCTTCTTGTAGCTATTAAGGAATAACTTTGAACAATAAAAGATAAACATTACTGTGCCTGTTCAAAGTATGCCGACATCCTTACTTTGTAAGTCCTCATCATACTTACAACCTTGTAACCGATTTTCCACACTTCCAAACAAGTTTATAATTGGTTCATCTGACTTTCAAGAACTATGCGATTGATTAAGAAACACTCAATCACAAATCATGGGTTTAACGGTTCTACCAAAACAAGTTTCGGTTCTACCTCCATGTGAGTATTGTGCATAGGCACACTAGCTTTCCAAAATTCGGTTGACTAGGTACTAGGATCGGTTCCCCACATATATATGGAATCTAACCTATATGTGTTGCACATGTCCATAGGATCGGTTCCCCTTTTCCTAAAAACGTGTTGCACATTGATGTATTTTCAAATGGTTGTTATAGTGATAGTGGTAAAAAGATTTGTTTCAAATTTATGAAGGAAATAATTTTTAGATTTAATAAAAATAAAGAAAATTAATTTTCAAAGAGTGATGTCAAGATTTAAAATGGACTAAGGCTCAGGATTCACTATTACTTCAAGTTGATTGGTTATAAATAATATTTCAGAAATTATTATTAAGCTCTTTTTCTTATTAAATCACTTTTTAATTTAAAAG
The DNA here is from genome assembly GCF_003573695.1 of Papaver somniferum. Taxonomy (NCBI): domain Eukaryota; kingdom Viridiplantae; phylum Streptophyta; class Magnoliopsida; order Ranunculales; family Papaveraceae; genus Papaver; species Papaver somniferum. The sequence goes on from NW_020644373.1 coordinate 2,847,667, forward strand.
GTGTCCAAATATTAAGTTGTAATCCTTAAGCATGATTTATCAAAGAATATATTCTAAGCATAAAACATCAAACTGATTCACAAATAATTAAGAAAACCGTTTTATCCTTTTTTTATATTTTTATCCAAGTGAATTAAATAAAATAAATAATTAACGAAATTATAAATAAAAATATTACCAATCAAACATGAGTGAATAGATCCTCCATTGCCTCAATCACCAAGAATTTAGCCTCTCATCATGTTGGAAAAATACTCAAAATACTTTATTGATGCTCACAAGTTGATTACAAATGATGAAATAACAAGAAAATCAATTTATGACCGTCCTTTGCAACACACAGAAAACGTCTGAAAAGAACGGCACATGAGAAGTGCAGTTGACGCTGTTGTGAAATCGCGGGAAAGGAATAAGGAATTGTCGCAGTTAAGCGACACTTCTCTACGACTTTCCTGGGTGGTCCTTGTTCTTCGTGTTCTTAGCTGAGCAGCAGCAGAACTCTTCTTGTTGTCGACCCTTTCCTTCGATTCTCTCGGCTCTTACTCTCTCCCAATCACTTTTCCCTCAACTTGCTAGCCTTTTCCCAAACTGTTTTGCCTTGTAGTTATAGTGAATTGGAGCCAAGAATCCGACCATTGATTGCATATATTCTCCATTTAATCCAAATATTCTCGGCTGCCAATAATAACGAAAATTTCCATTTTTAATCCCATGCACGCGTTAACTTTGATCCTGCACGCTCCCAAATGTCTTCTCCACGCCTCAACACTCTTCCAACGCTAGTAGGACTCTTCTATGCACACAAGAACTCCATTTTTGCTCGTGTTACAGTGCACGTGCTCTGTTTTGGGCTCAAGGATCATCACGCGTTTTCCAGCCACTTCTGATCGAACCCACTGCCCATAATGTGTTCCTCATGCCATATCACATCTTCCTACCAAGTTTGAGTGATTGAATCTCCCTAAAACACCTTCATTTTGTTGATTGAAACTCTAACAGTTGAGAACTTCATTTCCCGCCAATTTTTTTTTTTTTGAATTTAAAGAGATGAAGTGCCCCTAATCGTCTGTGGAGTGTAAATAGCAAATGCCCAACTGAGGTGCCCCTTAGTAATTGGGTTGCCCCTTAACCAAAATGAGATTCTGAATAACAAATGAAGCCCCGCATAATTTTTCGAGCAGATCTTTCCAAAAATGTTTATTTCCTAAAAATACATAAAAACACAATATTAGTACAAAAATAGAGTTCCAACAATACGGACATTGAGGACAAATTAGACACAAAAATGTGTCTATCAAATACCCCCAAACTTATTATTTGCTAGTCCTCGAGCAAATCTAATCTAGAAAGTAAAATGACTATACTTAGCACGTGCAGCAAGCCGTTAAACCACTAGGTGGCCCTAGTGGCGGAGTGCTGTCTCCGGAGGGTTTACCAGAGGTGTACCCACAAAACCTTTACTCCAGACCTTAGCTATCTACAACGAACCTTGGAAGGCACTAAAAAATCTCCTTGGTTGGCTTACAATCACTGACTACAGGAGGAAGTACCCTGATGCGAAATTCCAATTGTTGTACACGAGTTTACACTCAAGCATACTAAAATTCATATAAAGTGACAGAGCTCTACTCAGATAGTTGCACCATGGACATTATATTCGGAGTCAAACTAATCATATGGATAGAAAAAGGAGATGGAAATAGAAAAATGTAGATGGTTTTGATGTTAACCAAATGATCGACGTTTCACATATTTGTCTGAAGGCCACTGCCAGAATGAACCTATCCTAATGGACTGAGATACCGGTCTGACTAATATCAACACAACTGGCATATACAAGGGAACCAGTGGTCAATAACTTAAATCTAGATCAACAAACTGGCAAATACAAGGGAACCAGCAGTTGACTATACAGAACAATAACCATTTTTTTTTTAACTTAACGGCATGAATAGATCTTTTTGATCCAAGCGCATGCTTCTTGTTAGCAGATTACACGATAGTTCCCACGGGTCCTGCATTCCACGCTTGCTTAGGCGACGTAAACAGGGAGAACACACGCATATTGCTATCCAAGTGTTAATACTTATTCCGATTGGTCTAACTGGTCCGGTCTTTTATTTATTTTTATTTTTTTTAGTAACTCAGTCACTCTAATTCACCCTAGCAGTGGTAACAACTTGAATCGTGTGCCCTACCTAATCACTTAGAGAAACATAGTTTAAAATGAAAAAATAAAATAAAAAAAGAAATGAAAAGGACTCAACGAGATATGTGCAACTATCATGTTATTTATAACACCTGAGCTCTGTGCTTTTATGAATAGACTCTATAGATGTTTCCATCTAATCAGATTGGTTCCTCAACTCCTACAACCAAGATGCTTCCATCCACTTAGATTAGTTAGTGCCATCCTGAATACGCATAAATTTCTAGGCTCTGGAGTTTATTTATTGCAACTAAAAACTAACAAAAAGTTTCTTCCCCACCCCCAAACTTAAATCTAACATTGTCCTCAATGTTTCTAATTAAAGAGCAGTACCAAAAGTAAAATAACACGAGGAGAAGTTGGAAAGATAGTACCTGGGTAAAGAAAATCAAAAACTAATATACAACATACAACTGCCTCGATGGTCAATCAAGGGTAAACAGGGTCCTCCAGAGGGACCTCCTCAACATCACCTGTAGGAAATGGCTCTAAAAAGGGTTTCAATCTCTGACCGTTAACCTTCGAAGAACTACTACCATCCGGTGTCTCGATCTCAACAGCTCCATGAGGAAAAACAGTGCGAACAATAAAAGGACCCGTCCACCGAGAACGTAACTTCCCAGGGAAAAGATGCAAGTGGGTATCATACAGAAGAACTTTTTGACCTGGAGAAAATGACTTCCGTAAAATGTTTCTATCATGCACAAGTTTCATTTTGTTCTTATACTCATTCGCACTATCGTAAGCATCTATACGAATCTCGTCCAACTCATTGAGATGGAGTTTCCTATGGGCTCCTGCCTCGTCAAGTGAAAAATTTAGCTGCTTAACAGCCCAATAAGCTCTATGTTCTAACTCAACAGGTAAGTGACATGCCTTTCCATAAACAAGACGATAAGGCGACATTCTAATGGGGATCTTAAATGCAGTACGGTAAGCCCATAAGGCATCAGTAAGCCTAGACGACCAGTCTTTCCGATTAGGATTAACTGTTTTCTCTAATATACGTTTTATCTCCCTATTGGAAACACTCTACCTGACCACTAGTCTGTGGATGATACAGGGTATCTATCTTATGTGTAATACCATATTTCTTCATCAGAAGCCTAAAAGGCCCATTACAAAAGTGCGACCCTCCATCACTAATTATAGCTCGCGGTGTACCAAAACGTGTAAGTATATTATTTTTCAAGAACTCAATCACAACCCTATGGTCATTGATTTTACACGCAACCGCCTCAATCCACTTAGAGACATAGTCTACGGCGACAAGGATGTATAGGTTACCAAAATAATTAGGAAACGGACCCATAAAGTCAATACCCCACACATCAAAGACCTCAACAATTAAAATAGGGTTCAAGGGCATCATGTTCCTACGAGAAATGGTTCCTAATTTCTGGCATCGTTCACAAGTAACGCAGTAACTGTGAGAGTCTTTAAACAACGAAGTCCAATAGAATCCACACTGCAATATCTTAGCAGCAGTTTTCTTAGCACTAAAGTGACCCCCACAAGCATGATCATGACAAAAGGAAATAATACTGGACTGGTCACTCTCAGGTATACATCTCCTAATAATCTGGTCTGGACAATACTTAAACAAATAAGGATCATCCCAAAAGAAGTGCTTAACCTCAGCTAAAAATCTAGAACGATCTTGTTTACCCCAATGTTGGGGCATTCGACCAGTAACAAGATAGTTCACTATATTCGCATACCAAGGTAATTGGGTAACAAAGAACAATTGTTCATCAGGAAAGTTATCCCTTATAGGAAGGGAATCATCTGGGGAACTAACAACTAGCCTAGACAAGTGATCTGCTACAACATTTTCGGCACCCTTTTTGTCTCTAATGTCTGGAGAAAACTCTTGCAACAACAGAATCCACCTAATCAATCTAGGTTTAGTATCCTTCTTAGACAAAAGATATTTTAAAGCAGTATGATCAGTATATATGATGATTTTAGAACCTAAGAGATAGGGTCTAAACTTGTCTAAGGCAAACACAATGGCTAATAGTTCCTTCTCGGTAGTGGTATAGTTCAACTGGGCATCATTCAGAGTTTTGCTAGCATAGTAAATCACATGAAGTAACTTATTTTCTCGCTTACCTAGCACAACACCAATAGCATAATCTGAAGCATCACACATGATCTCAAAGGGTAGGTTCCAGTTGGGTGCCTGGACTATGGGGGCGGTAGTGAGTAATGACTTAAGCTTCTCGAAAGCCTCTAAACAAGCATCATCAAAGACAAACTTAACATCTTTTGCAAGCAAATTGCAAAGAGGTCTAGACATCAAGCTAAAATCCTTAATGAAACGACGATAAAAACCAGCATGCCCTAAGAATGACCTAATATCTCTTACGGTTTTTGGGACCGGTAAAGTTTTAATAAGGCCAACTTTGGCTCTATCTACCTCTATACCCTTTGAAGATACAATATGCCCTAGAACAATTCCTGAACGAACCATAAAGTGACATTTCTCCCAATTAAGCACTAAATTCTTTTCCTTACATAACAATTCCTGAACGAACCAAAAATGTTTATTTCCTAAAAATACATAAAAACACAATATTAGTACAAAAATAGAGTTCCAACAATACGGGCATTGAGGACAAATTAGACACAAAAATGTGTCTATCACACATGTCCATAGGATCGGTTCCCTTTCTTCTACAAACTTGTTGCACCTCATACATGGATCGATTCCCCTTTGTGATGTGTTGTACCTCTTCATAAGATCGGTTCCCCTTTACCCAGATTCGGTTCAACAAAACACAAACTCGATCGTACCATCTCAGGTGATTACTTAAGATCGGTTTCACTAATAAAAGTCATACCAATACATAAGTCAGGCCTTTGTGAATAGTTTTACCAATAACACAAACAAGTCGTGAGCGGTTATACTAAATCACACATATTGGATATTCACAATATACGCAATGAATAACAATCCATATAACGCCTGGTGATTTCCGTTTCGATTCATAAACAAGTTTATGAACTTACTTCCTTAAAACACATGTAAAATATTGTTTCCTAGGATGAAATCCTCACCTCATACCCATACATAATCACAATAGCATTTAAACGATTATGTCGATGTCTTATCTACAAAGTTTAATGGTTAAGCAATAAACTTCATATTGTATTCCTTAATACTATGTCTATCTAGAGTGTTCAAGCTTCGCAATTTCGTTTTCAATATGCACGACTTGAAAGATACGTCAGGGAATGAAACAGTTCAAGTCAAATATCACTAACCTTATGTGGAAGGATGATGTTGTCGTTGTAGCTGCTTACTTCTTCACTTCTTCAAGTCTTTGCAATACTTGTATTGTCTCATATCCTAATACTTTCAAGCTCACCTATACGAAGTTGACTCTAGTACATAATCAAGCGACTCTTAAAATGAGTTTTGATTCACTAAAATATGACAACCAAACTTGACATACCAACGCTTGGTGGGTTCAACCGAGTTATACTCTAAGAAATCTCTCCCTTTGTCAATTTTAGTGACAAAACTCTTACAATCATATGGATAAACAAATTACAAGAATTCATTACACATACGCTTGATTCCCGAATTCAACATCACAATAACCTGCATTCATTCAATCCTTAAATATCGCTGTTGACATTATAATAACAAAGCTAATACTCCCTCTAAAGGCGAGATAGGTAGATTTCATCAATCCACACGTCTTTTTTATACCAATTAATATGATATGCTACTCCCCCTTAGTCTATGCTTTCACTATTTTCTTTTCCTTAGTGATACCAATCAATATAAAATCAATACCAGTATCACTTGTTTACTCCATATATTTCTCCCCCTTTTTGTCACAAAATTACAAAGAAAAGAAAAAATAAAGGACAACACTAAAAGAATCTTACAAATCTCAAAATAGACTTGCAAGCCTGTAGAGTTAAGCACGAGGGTTCCACACACCATTTTTGATAACCTATATCAAAACCGAAACTACAAAGTAATTTGTTTTGATATGTATCAAGGAAAAAATTGCCCGAAGAAATTTTCCCAATTTAGTTTAGCAAACAAAAAATCAACTAAGCAACTTAGTCCCTTTGCTAAACCGATTGTACAAATACAACCGCTTCATTCAATAAGACTAAAATAAAGATAACTCTATTTTTCTCATCAGGTTCTAATTATCCATATAACTTAGACCTTCAATTTAAACAAATTAAGTACTAGGTTAGTTAACTAGCATTTCTTGTTAAGGCGTTCGATTAGACTTGAATAACCGAAACCTCCACTTTGATAAGTTTAACTAAGATAAACTTAGTTTCTCTTATCCGGAATCAAATTGGACTAAACAATCCATCCCGTAAACCTTTTCTTTCGTTAAGTCATAAATAATTCATACAAACCAAATAAATCAACTTGCATAATTATTCACCTCAACCGGAAGCAACTGAATCAACATAAGCATTAGAGCATCGCAATTGCACCGAAATTTTGGAAGCCTAAACAATTGATACCACACAATAAAGCAAGATAACAATAGTTTTTCTTAATCGGAACCAATTGAATCACACACACATCCATACACACATGATGGAATAAAATATCAACTGTACCGAAATTTTGTTAAGCAAAAGCAAAATATATATGAAATAAAAATCAGGCTTTTCTTAAACAGGAAAACAATTAACTAACAACATTGTTACCTCAAATTTCGCATACACTTCTCCAATATGTTTCCATCTTCTTCCAGGGAGAATTAATATCGAAAAATTATGTTGTTATCCTTATGCAAAACAAAAGAATAACAACAACCAATCTTTACCAGAGAAAGGTTGAAAATCGATTTTAAACAATTGCAAGCAAAAGTTGAAAACCGTCGAAACACATATGCTTTTATGTTAAACAAAAACCGATTCAACATATTGTGACTTTTTCACATATTGTTTCTACCAGAACCCTTCATGATCCTTTGATAAAGCCTACCAACATGGGCTAGAACTTAATCCCGCTAAATCAAAAAGTCACCCAAACCATAAGGGTTCACAATATTATGAGATCGAATATCAAGGTAATAAAACCGAAATCAAACATCCCATAAACATCCATAGAAATAATAAAGCATTCAAGCATAGGCTATGTAAATCAAAAACCATCACAAGAAAAATTATAAATCAAACAATTTTATTCATAATATGATGGCTTTATTCATAATAGACTTAACACAACTATTGAAATAATCAAAACACTATTGTCTATTTTATTCCCTTTTTAACTTAATCATTGGGAAGAACATTCCTCAAGATCAAGTGCTTTTTTCGTTCTTCTTCAATTTTTTATTCTTGATCCCAAAACTCTGATTCAAAATTTTGAATTCCTTTAAGAGTTTCTGTATCTTTTCGAGCAGCAAAGCCCAACTGTTTCTGAAAACAATCAAGTTGTTTGCCAAGTTTTTCAAGATGAACAAGAAGATACTTTTTGTAGGAATTTGGTGAAATTCTCTTAACACCATTTTTATTAATGGATTGTCCTCCAATCATTTAACCTATAGTCTTATTAGAGACAGTCATAATGCTTCTCATATCATTTACTCCATCTCCTGAGATGAATTTGCAAATCTCTGTAATCAAGGTTTTTAAAGCGTGAAGCGAAGTGTGACTCTTTTTTTATTTTTAAGAAGCGATGCGTATGTTGAAGCGTGAAGCGTCGTTTCATGATTGACCTTTGAAGCGGATGCTTACTTATAAATAACATTAATTTTTAGTGGGTATCATAAAATTTAGGAAGATAATATTTTTATATATTTAAGGGAATTTTGATAAAGTGACCCAGTTTTGAATTAGGGTGAAAAAAGTGCCCCCGCTTTTTTGCACTTTTCTAAACTGCCCCGTTTTTTCAAATAACGCTTTCCATCCCGTTAAATGCAAGGTGGCAGTTGTCTCACCTGTTGAAAAGTCATATTTACCCCTGAACTATGTCGTGAACTATGAACCCTAACCATGAACCATGAACCCTAAACCCCTAACCCTGAACTATATCGTGAACCATGAACCCTGAACCATGAACCATGAACAACGAAGCCTGAACTATGAACCTTAAACCCTTAACCCTGAACCCTGAACTATATCGTGAACCATGAACCCAGAACCATGAACTTTGAACCCTGAACCTTAAACCCCTAACCCTGAACCCCGAACCCTAAATCCATGAACCGAGCTCGACGAACCTGAAAAATAAAGTAGAAGATAAACGTGACAAGTAAAGGGTAAATAAGTAAAAAATTGGATGGAAAACTAAATTAGATGGAAAAGTTAATAGTGGGGGCAGTTTTGAAAAGTTGAAGAAAACGGGGGCAATTTATTAAACCGAAATTGAGAGTGGGGCAGTTTATCAATATTCCCTATATTTAACATATGTCCAAATGTTATCAAAAACGGTAGCGCAGTGCAGTGGTTTACTGTATTCCAGCTGAATGGGATGGCTAAAGTTCTAATCCCACTCAAACCTCTTTTTTTTTCCTTTAAAATTCTTTTAAAATCTGGCGGGAAGTTTTGGGGGAAGTGGGAAGCGCATAATTAAAGGAATCTTTGCGCTTCCTAACAGATTCGCTTCAACCAAGCGATTCGGAGCGAAATTCCGAATTTTGGAGCGAAGGGTACGCTTCGAAGCGTGAAGCGTACGCTTTTAAAAACCATGTCCGTAATTATACAGGGAAAGCTTATATGCTTCTTTATTCCTGAGGAATCAGTAGAATCTGAGATTTTTATCATTTGGCTGACAATAATCCCATAGATATCAATTTGCGGATCTCCTTTTAACAGAAAATAAACAAATTCTGCAAAATCTTTGTCCCAAACAGACTTATCTCTTTTACTTGCAAATAGGGTATCCAAAGCAAGTTTACCAAATACCCGTAGGTGGAAGGGTATATCTTTTGTTGGCAATCTACCTTTTTCCCATTATGTTGATCTTCCAGTGAGATGTATTGAAATGGTATCGTGTTCAATTTCAACTCCAGTAATCAAGTGACTACATCCCTCATTGTAATTAATAACATTAGATATTGTATTACGATCAACATAGTAGATTCCCTGACCAACAAGTGTAACAAAGGAAAGTTTCTTATGATCAATATTATGAATATTAGCATAAAAACTTCTTACCATATCAGGTGAATATTTTTCAAAATCGAAAAGTTTTCCCCAGTTTATATATTGAATAAATTTCACTTAATCCTTATCTTTGACATCTGAATCAAATTTCTTTTCAGTGGTAAAATCCATTCTCTTGAGAATTTCGTATTTCCTGAAACATAAGTTGTCAACAAAACTAGCAGATTTTGTTTGCTTGAGTAAGAATTAAATCGAGATATCGAGATATCATAACTCTTTGATATACTTTATTAAGACTGAGTCTAATTGATTCTCTTGAAAGTATATTGGAGTTAGTCCATACATATTGTTAATCGAAATATTGGGTGTGGTTGTTGTACCCTCGCCTTTTCAATTGGTATCAGAGCAGGCAAACACGTTTAAAGACCTGATAAGTCTGTGTTTGTAGCAATCTGACTATATGGACATTAAAGTCTCTAGAAACGCTTCACCAGGTTTAAAAACCAATCGTAGAAGAAGTTCTAATAAACTGGTTATTCTCCAGAAAGAGTTGGATGAACAAATCAGGATCAACTCTGATCTTGTTGCAGAAATTGTTGTACTTAGGGATTTGAAGTCTATCAAAATTCCTTTGATGTATCTGAATAACTCCAGTTATTCGTCTATGAAGAATAATCGTATGTCAGATGATAAACAACGTTCAGATGTTGTGAAAACTGATATGACTCAAAACTGCTCAGACGAGCCTAAAAGTGTTGGCCCATGTTTGTTTTTTGATTCCTCCAATCACTTTTAACATACTTCTATGTCCTTCCAAATGAGCCTGAAAGTTGCAAGTAATCTTCATAAGAAAACTAAACAACTAGTTGCTTCTATAAAAGGATGTACAAAACTAACAAGAAATCCTAAACAGGAAAGTACAGATAGTATGGGAGCCTTTGCTTTAAAATCAACATCACCCTTTCAATGGTTTCTTGACAGTGGATGTAGCAGACATATGACTGGTGATCTAACGTGGTTTGTTTCTTCAAACGACTATGAAGGAGGACCGGTGACTTTTGGAGATGAGAGTTGTTGCTACATAAGAAAGAAGGGGACAATCAAGCTACCTGGCGTACCTGAAATCCATGATGTAGTATAAATAAAAGGTGTGACTGCAAATCTTCTTTCTATTAGTCAAATTTGTGACAAAGGCCATCGAGTTGTCTTCGATGCAAATGGATGTGACATTGTAGACAAAACTGGGAAATTATTTTTTCAGGGAACTCGTAGTAAAAACAACTGTTATTTTCTGGATACTCAGTTCGGCAACTGTTACAATTTGAATAAGGTGGAATATACACATCTTTGGCATGAGCGTTTTAGTCACATAAATTATCATCTTTTAACTAAGATCATTAACAAAGAACTTGTTAGAGGCGTTCCCAAAATCAATGCAAAGATTGAGGGTGTATGTGGTGCCTGTTAAAAGGGTAAACAAACGAAAGTTCACCATAAATCATCTCGAGATATTCTCACTAAAGATCCACTTGATCTAATTCATATAGATCTCTTCGGACCAATTCAACAACCCACGGTTGTTGGTAAGTAGTATGCTTTAGTTATGGTAGATGATTACACCAGGTTCACTTGGGTTGCATTTATCTCATAAGAATGAAACCCTTGATGAATTCAAGATTATTGTTAGAAGAATCCAGAACGAACAAGGTCGCAAACTAAAGAAAATTAGAAGCGACCATGGAACTGAATTCAAGGAAACGAAGGTGTTTGAATTTTGTGACGAACTGGGATTATTCAACAATACTCATCACTTATCACTCCTCAAGCTAATGGAGTTGTAGAAAGAAAAAAATAGGAACATTCGGGAAATAGACAGGGTAATGCTCCATAACAAAAACTTACCGTTAAGATTTTGGGGAGAAACTGTCTTTACAGCATGCTATTTGATCAACCGTGTTTACCTATGGTCTAAAACCCTAAAAACTCCTTATGAGTTGTGGTAGGGAAGAAAACCCAACTTGCACTATCTCAGAGTGTTTGGAAGTAAGTAAGACATTCTAAAAGATCGAGAACAGAGAGGGAAATTTGATACCAAAAGTGATGAAGGTATCTTTCTTGACTATGCTTCTGATAGTCGTGGTTTTCGAGTGTTTAATCTCAGAACCCAGGTCATGATGGAATCTGCCAATGCTATCATCGATGATATTAGTAATTTTCATCATGATAATCCTCCTGCTGAATTGCCTCCAACTGAGACAATTGAGAAAGTCAAAGAAATCCCAGATTCAGTAGAAGTTATTCCAACTGTTACTAATCCTGATATTTCTAGTGACGAGGAGAAGAGCACTAATCAGGCTACTCCTGACGAACAAGAACATGTCCCTCCACGACACCTATGGGTTCAAAGGAATCATGATCCCAACAGTATCATTGGAGGAAAATATTCTACAGCTAAGACAAGAGGACAACTTCAAAATATCTGCAATTATGGTTGTTATATTTCACAAGTAGAACCGAGAAATATTGATGAACCTCTTAGCAATCCCTTTTGGGTGAATGCAATGCATGAAGAGTTAAATCAATTTCAAAGACAAGACATATGGGAACTTGTACATTGTCCCTCCAATATTAATATGTGAAAAATACTATAATCCCCCTTCTATATGGGTTTAGCATATAGAAGCCCCACTAAATGGATTATACATTGTCAACTCCACACTTTCAGAAAATGATATTACTTGGCCCAAAATATCAATTTTTCTTCAGATAGGGTCCATAATTAATTATTACGAATTTTAATGATGACAATACTACCCTTTAGTATATATACAAGAGGAATATCAGAATATATTTTCACTTCTCTATTCTTTTTCTCTCTTTTCTCCATTCTATTCTCTCTTTCTCAGACGAAAATAAATTCTAGGGTTCTTCATAGTTGATCGGAAATCTGATTAGATTGTATTTTGTTGTTGTCAAGGATATAGATACAATTGGAGTTACATCAAACTACAACAAAAGATTCAACGAGGTTTAAAACCCTCAGATCGTGATATCTAATCGATCGACGTTGTTCTGTTTTAGTTTTAGTTTTTGTTCTTCAAGTTGATGTTATATCTCGGATTTTTCTCACTCGATTTTTGAGTAAGATTTCATTATTTTTAATCAATATTTGAACTGTTTTTACTTTAGATCAATATTTGTTTTTGGTTTGTTTCTGTTGTTGTTTATCTATTGTATGATAGATCGATTTTGAGTTGGATCTATTTTGTGTATGTCTCTATCAATAAGGAGCAATTGTAGTAGTTGTAACAGAAAGGTGATAACTGAAACTAAAAAATAACCAATCTTAAATTATTATTTGCTGGATTCGATTAGATCGGATTTGATTATTGATCTCATTATATTCGATTTCAGTGTTTTATTTATTGACTGGATTGATTTAGTGTTAATTCATTTACGATTATATAGATATAGGTTGTTGTTTTTTGTTAACATTTTTATTTGTTTTACAGTGAGAATGAGAAATATGGATTTGTTAATCTCGTAGCTCGTTATCTCAGGTAAGATTAAAGCAAAACAATCATTTTAAATTTCTTTTGAATTGGTTTATTAAGATTTGATATTCTTCAATTTTCAGTTCATAGCTTGTGATGGTGAAAGTTGGAGCAGGTGGTGATGCTGGTAGTGGTACTGAAGCTAGAGAGTTGTTCATTGTGCTTCAATTTTCTCATTTTGATGATTATGCACAACATGTGTAACTTTCATCTACACATCCAAATTGCATCTGTAACTTGCGTTTACACATCCGAATTGCATGTGTAACTCTCAATTACACTAGTCAGATGCATCTGTAACTCCCAGTTACACTAGTCATATACATGTGTAACTCTTATTTACACTAGTCAAGTGCATGTAAAACTGGTTATACATTGTTGTGTGTATTGTTCTTTTTAATGTGTAACTGCTAGTTACATATGATAATTATATGTGTAAAAGCTTGAGTAAACCCGAAATGATAAGTAATTCAGTTTATTAGTTGCATATATGCCTGAACTAGTTACATATGCTAATTATATGGTTTTGGAACTGAAATTGCAGGTTGATTTTTAAACTAAATTGTTGGAGATGAAACAAGGAGGTGTAATTTTGATGGAATTCGCAGAAAAAAAATAGTGGAAATGTGTTGGTGACTGAGATGTAAATGCAGGCTAGCATTGGATGTGAATGGCTATGTTTGTGTGAGTTATAGATGGAGATATGGTGATGTTATTGTGGATGGAAGCAATGTTGCAGGTAAAGAGAAGAAAGCTGCAACTGAGTTTTTTAATTAATGATTGCAGTTAATAGGTAAAGAGGAAAAAGCAATGTTGCAGGTAAAGAGGAGAAAGCTTTCAGGTATTGATATCTCTTACAATTTGTCTTCATCATCATGTTTGTTTGATGAGTTTCACAGTATTGTTCCTTGTAATTTCTTTTTTTGATTCTTAATTTTCACTGAAAAAGTAGAAAAATACTTTAATTTGATTCATGGAGGTTGACACCAGTGATGTGTCTCTAATGGATCATACATTTAGGAAACTACCAGATCATCTAATGGATAATTGCTTAGTGAATATATTGAAATATCCTTATGTAATGTTCCTTAGAGGCACTAGCTATGTTCAATGTATGATTGGTCGATCAACTGTCAACGACAAAAGTTTTGTAGTACTACTGTTTCTTACGAGTTATGTGTAAGACATTACATTCTTAGACATTTCTTTGCATTATTGCATTCGCACATTAGTTTATATATATCCAAACTTATAAACTTTGAATTATAAACACTGAGGTCTTTGAACCATGATACTTCGATGCTCTGATGGATTTTTGTGCTAGAGATACACAATTAGATTTAGTAATTGCTGAGTACACATGTCATATGTATGTGTAACTCCTAGTTACACATTCTATATGCATGTGTAACTTTTCTTTACACTAGACAGATGCATGGGTAACTTCTAGTTACACAAGTTAGATGCTTGTGTAACTCCTTGTTACACATGATAGGTATCTAACTCATATGCATGTGTAACTGTCAATTAAATTAGACAAATACATATGTAATTCCTAGTTACACTAGACAGATGCATGTGTAACTCCTAATCACACATGCTAAGATTAGTTATCATGTGCCTTTTATGTGTTCTTTGTTCTATAATTTTTCCCTGCAATTATTCTATAATTTTGGTTCTTTATTTTTTGTCCATCCAACCTAATCCCATGGATGTGTATTTTTGTTTACAGATGTGCAAGTATACTGGAATCGAGAAATACAAAAAAAGGAAGGAAACATTTAATTTATATGATATAGTGGATTATTTCTAGGATTTCGCTTTGCGTATCTCGTGTTTTAATTCGTTTATTGCGTTCAATAACAACCAATTCCTGTAATTGATAAACGATCGAATTACTGTAAATGAAAATTAAAGCAATACACGTATTTTCCGTATGTGTAGTTTTGATGTCTAACTTATGGGTAACTTGTAGATATACATACATATATCATGTGTAATAAAAAGTTACACATGACATATGGATGTGTAACTTGTGGATACACATGCCATACACATGTGTACCCAGAAGGTACACATGTGTAACTGTTTCTTTCCATACGCATGTGTGAGTCCATACATATATATACAAGTGTAACTTTGCATTATACATGTCATAAAGATGTGTAACTTCTGGATACACATGCCATATGCATGTGTAACTTCTGTTTACACATTCACACTATACTTTAATAATTTTGGGCTTAAATTTGAATTTTATTAATTTGGGGCTTGACAATATATAAAAGGGTATGGATGTCTTTTAATAACTCGGTCCTAGATTTAAACTTCTTTTAATTAAGGGCCTCATATTATGGGTTACCCATGGGTCGGGCCTTAGCCTAAAAACCCCAATTAATATTGTTGGTACTAAATGGATATTCAAGAATAAGTCTGATGAATTTGGCACAATTGTCAAAAATAAAGTCAGACTTGTCGCTCAAGGATATTCACAGATTGAAGGTATCGATTTTGACGAAACCTTTGCTCCTGTGGCACGCCTTGAGTCCATTCGACTACTATTAGCTCATGCTTGTTTTCTTAAGGTTAAGCTGTTCCAAATGGATATAAAATCCTCATTCCTAGACGGAATTTTAAAGGAAGAAGTCTATGTCGCTCAACCTAAGGGTTTTGAAAACCTTGATTTCCCAGATCATGTTCTTAAGCTCAAAAAGACATTATATGGGTTAAAACAAGCACCTAGAGCTTGCTTCGAAAAACTTACTACTTCTCTTATTAGGAAAGGTTTTTCACGAGGCGGAGCTGATAAAACCCTGTTTACCAAATGAAGTTGGAAAGATGTTGTCATTGCTCAAGTCTATGTAGATGATATTATCTATGGTTCAACTTCTGAGAAACTTGCAAAGGATTTTCAAGTCTCTCTGCTAAAGAATTTAAAATGAGCAATGTTGGTGAATTAAAGTTCTTCTTAGGATTAAAAATTCAACAACATAAGGATGGAATTTACTTATCCCAAGAAAAATATGAAAAGGATCTTATCTCAAGGTTCGGTCTGGAAAATTCCACTCCAAAACTGACACCTATGGCCACTACTGGTAAACTGCACAGAGATGAGAAAGGAGTAAAAGTGGATCAAAAATTGTATAGATCTACTATTGATAGCCTTTTATATCTTACAACCACTAGACCTGATATTTCTTTTAGTGTTGGTTATTGTGCTAGATTTCATGCTAATCCAAAGGAATCTCATCTTGCAGCTGTAAAAAGGATCATAAAATATGTCAATCACACTGTCGGGTATGGTCTATCCTACACTTTTGATACTAACATTGACCTTTCTTCTTATTTAGATGTTGATCGGGAATGATGTGTAGAAGACAAAAAAAATACATCAGGGGTTTCTACTACGTAGGACTGAATCTTGTGGTTTGGCATAACAAGAAACAAAATTCACAATCCCTGTCTACATGTGAAGCAGAATATATTACTGCTGGCTCATGTTGCACTCAACTTCTATGGATGAAACAAATGTTGGATGACTATGGAATTGATACTGGAATAATGAAGATCTTTTGTGGTAACTCTAGCGCGATTCGAATCACTGAGAATCCGTTGAACGCTCAAGAACAAAGCACATTGATATAAGGTACCATTTTATTCGAGATTTCTAAGAAAATGGTATCATAAATATGGAATTTGTGCCTTCCGAACAACAATTGGCTGACATTCTCACCAAACCATTAGACACTGCTACATTTCAACGCTTACGACAGTCTATTGGTGTTTTTTTGGTTCATTAGTTGTCTCCATAACTCTTGCCCCTATGCTTATCTCGATCTTTTGGGTAATTGAGTTTGGAACTCCAGTAAGTGTTTACTTCAATTCTGCATTTGTTTCCGTAGGTTGATTTTTTGTCAGGTTTCTTAGAGTGTTGTGTCAATAGAAATCCTTCTTTTCTTATGAATTAAGGTAGCTCTTGATGTTCTTTCGGGAATGACATATTATGGGGGAGAGTTCTTAATTGAACTTGTGCTTAATTTCCAAATCTTTATGGGGAGTGCGGCTGTGGAATATTATAGGAGTTATCATGTATCTTTATAAACTCCTTGATGAACGCATTTAGCTTCGGCTATATGATTGCATTTAAATAAGTTGATATGTGCTTACTTTTGGTCATGAAATGTCTCTATGGAAATTTTCATTAGGATCGCGTTTTCGTACTTTTGCCAATTTTATTGACAAAAAGGGGGAGAATTAATGTGTAATTCACACTACAAATACATATGGTTTTCGGATCATTATGTAAGGGGGAGTGGTTCCCATGTGAGATGGAGTATTGACTAAGGGGGAGTGATACATATCACCATAGTATTGTTGTCGAAGTTGTGATACAATTGAACTTTGTTGTTGTATAATAATACTATGACACTGTATAACAGTGATCGATAATTCTTGTTTTCTCATTGTTATAGCTATGTATTTTCAACAACGATGATGCTAAACTTACAACCTTTGGATCATTGGAACACTTGGAAGTGACGAAGATTTCGAGTAATGTTGAAGATTAGGCATGTGAAATAGGAGCTACTACAAAAGTTTATTTATTTATTTTTGTATTCCATATGTATTGATATTTTTGTCACTAAAATTGACAAAGGGGGAGATTGTTAGAGAACTGCTCGGTCGAACTCGCGTGCGTTGCTATCTTAAGCCTGTTTGTCAATGTTAGTGATCAAAACTATAAGTCTTGATTTCTAGTCTACTATAGCTAAGTCTCGGACTAGGATAGAAAATGTAGTTGAGCTCAAGAACTCCATGGCGATCATCATACAAGACGAATAGCTACTCAAGGAATTGGTGGAACTTCATCGACTAAAAGGTATGTGGAGACTTGAACTTATCTATCACTCAAAAGTCTATCTACTCTATCTCCTATCTTGAGACAAAAGTCATGTTGTTATATAGACTTTGATTATACACATTTGCTATTTCGATCCGAGTTTATCTCGCTTATCTATTTCTCGAAATATGTGTTGGTAAGCTTTTGCTTTGGCCAAGTTCATCTTTACCTAGTGACGAGAGTCATGTTATGTTTCAATTACTTGAAAATTGCTTTGACGAAAAATGGTTTGTGAATAACAACTATATAACGTCCTCTAAGAATGTTTCAATGATTTAAATGAGAGTTTAGATTATATAACCATTGTTGGATATAAGCATTGTGTGGAAACGCATACATGTATAAGTCCTTATTCCTCGAACCAAAGTATGCTTACTTTGCTGCTCAGGAAAACCAGAAAAAGAGTTCGCGAACCCAGTCCGTGTACTGACAGAGGTTCTCTTCCGGAGAAAATCTGCTGGAGTTTGTAAACTTGTTACAAGCTTATTCCGGGTACTTAAATCCGCGTACCAAGTCCGCGTACTTAGGTTGGTTATATCTAAAAACGATTATTTGTGAACTTATACTTATATTAACTAAGGAATAAAAGTTTGCAAACCGTGGCTATAAAGTTCATGAATCGATTCGAGTGATTCAAATCGTTTTTGCTTCGATTTTGTCTTTATACTTCTATAAGATCTAAGCAATTGAACAACTCTCTAACTAGTTCATTTGAGTCATTTGAACTAGTTATGGTGGTGAAGAATATGGTTAATATGAAAGTGCTCATATGGCTAACCATTTGGTTAACTATTATTGAACCAATAAATATACATGTGTGGGTACAGTTACACAAACCTAAAAACGTGCATTTCATTTGTGTGTAACAAGCTAAGTTTTCGATCTAACGGTTGAAAGATATTAGCTTGAATCTAATCAGGTTTTCATCTAACGGTGAAAATTGAATGCTTTGTTACTAAGCTAGCATCTATTGCAAACCCTGATTTGAAAGACTATATAAGGGAGAACTCTAGCAACTGGGAAACCTAATCTCCACACCTCCTGTGTGATACTAGTTGTATAAGTTAGAGTCGATTCTCCTTTAACCTTAGGTTTCTACCGAGACCCTGTAGGTTAACGACTTGAAGACTTCATTGGGATTGTGAATCCAGACCGATACTACTTTCTTGTAGTTGTGTGATCTGATCTTGCTGTTTCTATCGTATTGAGTACAATCGTAACGATTGACTTGAGATTGATATCTCCGGTAGGCAAGATATAAAAGTAGTCACAAACATCTTCGTCTCATCGTTTGTCATTCCACAATATCTTCTTTCGTCGCGTCAATTAAGATTATTGTAAGGTGATTGATAAAACTAGGTTGTTCTTCGGGAATATAAGTCTGGGTTATCAATTGGTTCCTGTTCACTTGATTTATCAAAAGACGGAACAAAACTCGTAGGTATTTCTGTGGGTGACAGATTTATCTATTACCGTAGACTTTTCTGTGTGATACAAATTTTTTGATTAATGTCTTCGACTTTGGGTCGTTAGTTGTGGGTGAGATCAGCTAAGGGAATCAAGTGCGTAGTATCCCGCTGAGATCAGAGACGTAAGTAGCGCAACTGTACCTTGGGTCAGTGTGAGATTGATTGGGGTTCAACTACAGTCCAGATCGAAGTTAGTTTGTAGTAGGCTAGTGTCTGTAGCGGCTTAATACAGTGTGTGTTCAATTTGGACTAGGTCCCGGGGTTTTTCTGCATTTGCGATTTCCTCGTTAACAAAACTTCCGGTGTCTGTGTTATTTCTTTTCCGCATTATATTGTTTATCTTTATAATTGAAATATCATAGGTTGTGCGTTAAGTTAAATCAATTATAATATCCAACCTTTGGTTGTTGATTTACATTGATTGACACTTGGATATTGGTCTTTGGTACCATCCAAGTTATCTCTCTTGTATTTAATTAGACTCGCAGATTTCTGTTTGCTTGAGCAAGAATTAAATCGAGAGATCGAGATATCATAACTCTTTGATATACTTTATTAAGATTGAGTCTAGTTGATTCTCTTGAAAGTATATTGGCGTTAGTCCATACAGATTGCTAATCTAAATATTGGGTGTGGTTGTTGTACCCCCGCTTTTTCAAGACAAGTACTAGGTTAGTTAACTAGCATTTCTTGTTAAGGCATCCGATTAGACGTGAATAACCGAAACCTCCACTTTGATAAGTTTAACTAAGATAAACTTAGCTTCTCTTATCCGGAATCGAATTGGACTAAACAATCCATCCCGTAAACCTTTTCTTTCGTTAAGTCATAAATAATTAATACAAACCAAATAAATTAACTTGCATAATTATTCACCTCAACCCGAAGCAGTTGAATCAACATAAGCATTAGAACACCGCAATTGCACTGAACTTTTGTAAGCCTAAACAATTGATACCACACAATAAAGCAAGATAACAATAGTTTTTCTTAACCGGAACCAATTGAATCACACACACATCCATACACACATAATGAAATAAAATATCAATTGTACCAAAATTTTGTTAAGCAAAAGCAAAATATATATGAAATAAAAATCAGGCTTTTCTTAAACAGGAAAACAATTAACTAACAACATTGTTACCTCAAATTTCACATCCACTTCTCCAATATGTTTGCATCTTCTTCCAGGGAGACTTGATATCGAAATATCATTATGTTGTCATCCTTATGCAAAACAAAAGAATAACAACAACCAACCTTTACCAGAGAAAGGTTGAAAATCGGTTTTAAACAATTGCAAGCAAAAGCTGAAAACCGTCGAAACACGTATGCTTTTATGCTAAACTAAAACCGATTCAACATATTGTGAATTTTTCACATATTGTTTCTACCAGAACCCCTCATGATCCTTTGATAAAGCCTACCAACATGGGATAGAACTTAATCCTGCTAAATCAAAAAGTCACCCAAACCATAAGGGTTCACAATATTATGAGATCGAATATCAAGGTAATAAAACCAAAATCAAACATCCCATAACCAACCATAGCAATAATAAAGCATTCAAGCACAGGCTATGTAAATCAAAAACTATCACAAGAAAAATTATAAATCAAATAATTTTATTCATAATAGGATAGTTTTATTCATAATAGAGTTAACACCATTATTGAAATAATCAGTCTATTTTATTCCCTTTTTAACTTAATCATTGGGAAGAACATTCCTCGAGATCAAGTGCTTTTTGTCGCTCTTCTTCAACTTTTGATGCTTGATCCCAAAACTCTGATTCAAAATTTTGAATTCCTTTAAGAGTTTCTGTATCTTTTCGAGCAGCAAAGCCCAGTTGTTTCTGAAAACAATCAAGTTGTTTACCAAGTTTTTCAAGATGAACAAGAGGAGACTTTTTGTAGGAATGTGGTGAAATTCTCTTAACACCATTTTTATTACTGGATTGTCCTCTAATCATTTGAATTATAGTCTTATTAGAGACAGTCGTAATGCTTCTCATATCATTTACTTCATCTCCTGAGATGAATTTACAAATCTCTGTAATTATACAGGGAAAGCCTATATGCCTCTTTATTCCTGGGGAATCAATAGAATCTGAGATTTTTATCATTTGACTAACAATAATCCCACATATATCAATTTGAGGATCTCCTTTTAACAGAAAATAAACAAATTCTGCAAAATCTTTGTTCCAAACAGACTTATCTCATGTACTTGCAAATAGGGTAGCCAAAGCAAGTTTATCAAATACCCGTAGGTGGAAGGGTATATCTTTTGTTGGAAATCTACCTTTTTACCATTCTGTTGATCTTCCAGTGAGATGTATTGCAATGGTATTGTGTTCAATTTCAACTCCAGTAATCAAGTGACTACATCCCTCATTGTAATTAATAGCATTAGATATTGTCTTACGATCAACATAGTAGATTCCCCGACCAACAAGTGTAACAAAGGAAAGTTTCTTATGATCAATATTATGAATATTAAAATAAAAAATTATTACCATATCCGATGAATATTTTTCAAAATCGAAAAAATTTCCCCAGTTTCGATCTTGAACAAATTTCACATAATCCTTATCTTTGACATCTGAATCAAATTTCTTTTCAGTGGTAAAGTCCATTCTCTTGAGAATTTCGTATTTCCTGAAACAGAAGCTGTCAACAAAACTAGCCAAATCATGCTTGTTGTCAATACTATTAGGAAATCTGATTTCATCAATATCTTCAATTGTTATCCGATTATTCGCAGATTTGGTTCTTGATTCCCTTTTTCTCATACTTGTGAAAATATGAGAAACCCTAGTTACGACTTTGACTAATCTTCCCCAATATGTTTGAACACATAGCAAGAGATTATCTTTTATAGGAAGACTTGATATCAAAAACCGGAAATAACTAGTTTTAGGAAATATTCTCAAAATCGGAAACCGTGGATTGTGGGGAAACAATTTCGAATTTTGTATCTAGGTCTTTCTTTTGGAAAACCAGTTTTTCATGGTCTGGATCTTTGTTTCGGATTGATTCCATGTTTTTTTTCCAAAAACTTGTTTAGTCTTTTATTACCAGAGAGTGGCAATATCACTTGAATTTTATTCAAGAATTTACTCGAGTATACAGAGATAAATTTGAACAAGATATGATATTTGTTAAAAATACCATCAGAATCATAAACCCAGTGACGTTTCAAAAGATCACTTGCTTCATTAAAACAGTTGTGAGGTGTATGAAGCAAACCATTGTTAATAGAATTATTAACTGAAAACTCATCCCTTACAGGATCACATATTTTCCAAAACCGCATCCTAGAAAGCGAAACACATTGACAGTTCTTGATCTGAAAATGTACATGTGTATACTTTGGTAGGCCATCCAAAATATATTTAAGATTCCTGATTTTTCCAGATCACAATAGCCGATGTTCATAAAATTTTTTAGCAGAATCTTATGCATTCTCAAGATACAACATGTCACACAGGCCATTATATCATTGTTACTCACAATAATGATATACAATCCTATGATAGCCAAAGGATTATGCAAGTCACTCAAGACATACATAAGAATAATTCCTAACAGGTTTAGAAATAAAAGTATTACATACTTCATACGTGTTTTCCACCACCATCTTATAAAGTAGTCAAATCCTGTCATTACGTTAACTGGAACGACCATTAGATTCAATTCTTGTAGGTTGGATCACACCAAACACAGATTCTTAGATCTTTTCATGTTTTCCTGCTCTGATACCAACTTAAAAGGCGAGGGTACCTAAATATACCTCAAGCTAAAAAAAATCCTACCTATAAGTCCTTTCTCCGAAAGTGACTGTCTATGAACTGAGTCAAGACAATGAAACTAATCGTTCACACTTCGTATGATCGTCTATGGATACGAGATCGAGACAATACAATAGCGAAGTATGTTTACTTGATAAAAAGGTTCGGACTTAACCAAACACAATAGGATTGCTTATCAAGTAAATAGGAACTAAAGTTTGTGTAATTTACTTTAATTATAATAAAACAATTATAATGCGGAAATATAAAGTAAATGACACGGCAAGATTTTGTTAACGAGGAAACCGCAAATGCAGGAAAACCCGGGACCTTTTCCGGAATTGAATACTCTTAGGATTAAGCCGCTACACAAAATTAAACCTAACTTCGTATAGTTGAGACCAAGTAACTAAACCTATAGTTCACCTAGTTCCGTCTGTATTCCCACGCCTCCAACTTATGAATAAGTTACGTACTTGGAACAATTCATTTGGTTCGTATTACAAACAGTAAAGGAACAACAAATTTGTTTGGTATCAACTCTCTTCAACCAAGTGATGTGAGTCGGACAAAGGCTCTTCTATTTATCTTAACATAAACTCCTTCGTCAGGTTCTTAGATCTATCTTATGTTCAATCACCTAAGTAATTGTTAAGATTTTGCAAT
Organism: Papaver somniferum; assembly: GCF_003573695.1. NCBI lineage: Eukaryota > Viridiplantae > Streptophyta > Magnoliopsida > Ranunculales > Papaveraceae > Papaver > Papaver somniferum. The sequence goes on from NW_020644373.1 coordinate 2,871,365, forward strand.
CAATACTTTTAATCACAAAGACTTTTATTGATGCCGATCTACACAACTAATCAATCCAATCTACCACAAGGATAAACCGATTATAGTTGGATCCTCTTATACCGAGACAAGTATTGTGCACACCAAAGATTATGAACCCCAAATCAAAAATATTCAATATCTTATTTGTCTTTAAATCTTCTTAGATCTTCAATAACACCTGCACACAACAACTTGAATCTCTTGTGATCAATCACGCACAAAACGGAGTCTGTTAACAATGGATTATCACAAGATCGTCTTTAGAACTAACGACAGTCTAAAGATCCATGTCGAAACTTCGACCTAGTTTGAGTGAATCTTATATCAGAAGAGAAGATTCTCAAGCATAAACAAACTAGGTGCAATCAAAGTTCAACCACCCTTAGTCAATCAAATCAATCGAAAAAAAAAAGATAAACCGTAATTATCTAGTTTCCCACCAGCGGTACTCGTAGAGATTCTCAATCCCAAAGAAGACTTTAAACTGAGCAGCCGTAAGAGATTTCGCCTAATTAGGTTACTCTCCTCTCCGAATAGGCGGCTACACCAGTAACAACACAACCGAGGAAGTTTGTTGTCATGAAGGATTAGTTTGCTAGAAATGCAAACTTCAAGTATTCATAGACACGGAAGTTTGGACACCAAGGAATTTCCAAAACCGAAAATATTCTCAAAGATATTCCATATATTCCAAATTCGGTTTTAATAATTCCTAGAAATGCCCTGTCCAAAATAATGACCGAAAATCTCTTTGGAAAATCTCAACTAGTAAATGAACATTACTAATTCTCATTTTCCTAAAATGAGAATTAAAAACCTTAATTAAAAGATTCTTAACTTATTTATATTTCGATCCTGGGATTTTCTTCCTGTAACTATTAAGGAATAACTTTGAACAATAAAAGATAAACATTATTGTACGTGTTCAAAGTATGCCGACATCCTTACTTTGTAAGTCCTCTTTCATACTTACAACCTTGAAACCGATTTTCTACACTTCCAAACAAGTTTAAAATTGGTTCATATGACTTTCAAGAACTATGAGATTGATTAAGAAACATTCAATCACAAATCATGGGTTTAACGGTTCTACCTTCATGTGAGTATTGTACATAGTCACACTAGCTTTCCAAAATTCAGTTGACTAGGTACTAGGATCGGTTCCCCACATATATATGGTATCTAACTTATATGTGTTGCACATGTCCATAGGATCGGTTCCCCTTTCTGCTACAAACTTGTTGCACCTCATACAAGGATCGATTCCCCTTTGTGATGTGTTGCACCTCTTCATAGGATTGGTTCCCCTTTACTCAGATTCGGTTCAACAAAACACAAACTCGATCATACCATCTCAGGTGATTACTTAAGATCGGTTTCACTAATAAAATTCATACCAATACATAAGTCAGGCCTTTGTGAATAGTTTTACCAAGAACACAAACAAGTCGTGATCGGTTATACTAAATCACACATATTGGATATTCACAAGATATCCAATGAATAAAAATCCCAATAACGCCCGGCGATATCCTTTTCGATTCATAAACAAGTTTATGAACTTACTTCCTTAAAACACATGTAAAACATTGTTTCCTAGGATAAAATCCCCACCTCATACCCATACATAATCACAATAGCATCTAAACGATTATGTCGATGTCTTATCTACAAAGTTTAATGGTTAAGCAATAAACTTCATATTTTATTCCTTAATACTATGTGTATCTAGAGTGTTCATGCTTCCCAGTTTCGTTGTCAATATGCACGACATGAAAGATACGTTTGGGAATGAAACAGTTCAAGTCAAATATCACTAACCTCAAGTGGAAGGATGATGTTGTCGTTGTAGCTTCTTACTTCTTCACTTCTTCAAGTCTTCGCAATACTTGTAATGTCTCATATCCTAATACTTTCAATCTAACCTATACGAAGTTGACTCTAGTACATAATCAAGCGACTCTTAAAATGAGTTTTGATTCACTAAAATATGACAACCAAACTTGACATACCATTGCTTGGTGGGTTCAACCGATCTATGCTCTAACAAATTTATTTCGGCACAAGATGACCTTGAGTACCAAGGAATATCTTTGAACAATAAATGACAAGAGTTACTGCTCATGTTCAAAGTATGTTGACATCTTTACACTGCAAATCCTTATTCCATATCTACATGGGTTTGCATCTTGGAATCGATTCTACTACACTTCTAAACAAGTTTAAAATTGGTTCTACCAGACTTCCAAGACTACTATGTGATCGGTCAAACCAAGTTGCAATGGTTAGTTGTGACTGATACTACCAAGCCACATACATGGGATCGGGTCGGTTATAACAATCACTAGGATCGGTTTTACCTATACATGGTATCTACTTGTGATCGGTCACACCAGCCACTAGGATCGGTCATACCAGTTACAAGGACCGGTCACACAACCACTTATGATCGGTCACACCAATTACCAGAATCAGTCACACTAATTACAAGGATCGATCATACCATATCATGGTGATTACTTAGGATCGGTTACACCAATTACAAGGATCCATCATACCATCTCATGGTGATTATGGTGATTACTTAGGATCGGTTACACCAATTAACAGGATTCGGTCATACCAAATCATAAGTCTAGGTATTGTGATCGGTTATACCAAGATACATAACTGAAGTTAAGATCGGTTCTACCAACTCACACATATTGGTCATCAAAGAATATGCAATGAATAGCCGGACCAATAAACCTATTGAGTTCCCTTTTATTCATGAAACAAGTTCATGAATTTATTTCCTTTAAACAAATGTAAAACATTTTTTCCTAGGATGAAATCTTCATCATACACCCATACACATAATCATAAAACTATGTACAAGATTATGTCGATGTCATATCCACGAAGTTCAAAGATAAGCGTTATACTTCGTAGTCTAATTCCTCAATACTATGATCATACTATTATGATCACATGTCTCTCCACTAGGGTATAATATACAGTATATACAGCTTCACATGTCATGTTTTCAATATAGCACGACTTGAAAGATATGTTAGGAATTGAAACAAACTCAAGTTAACATTACTAACCTCAAGTGGAAGGATGATGTCGTCGTTGTAGTCATTACTTCTTCTCATTCTTCAGGTCTTCGGAGTAATACTTGTATGTCTCAACATTCCTAGACTTTCTATTCTAACCTAAACGAAGTTGGCTCTCGTATTTAATCAAGCGACTCTAGATGATTTTTGATACTAAAATATAACAACCGAACTTGACATACCGACGCTTGGTGAGTTCAACCGAGCTATGCTCTAACAATCTCCCCCTTTTTCAATTTCAATGACAAAACTCTTATTACATATGGAGCTAAACGAATTACAAAATAACTCATTCTTCATATGCATGATTCCAAGTTTCAACAACACAATAACCTGCATATATTCAATCAATAAATGCCGCTATTAAGTGCACATATTTAGTGTCGAATCCATGCTAGTAATTGCTTATATTCTTGCAAATTATTGTATATTACGTTTCTTTTTTTCTATTCGTGTTTTATTAGGTGAATCATCCAAAGGAAGTGAATTTGCACTTTATTGTGCAATAAAAGAAGGTAGCTACAAATGGAGAAAGGCCAAAGACCAAGTGGAACTCGTTGAAGTGTAGGAGTTCTTGGTATCACCTTGAAGAGGACGAAAAGACGAAGTCAAGGCGAAAGAACTAAGTCATTCCGACATCATATGAAGATTTTATGGGCATTCAAAGTAAGTCAAAGTGCGCGAACATAATTTATAAAGGCACCCCTATTTCTGTTAGGGGCTGCCACCTTCTTCATCTCTCCATTCACGTAAGCAACGACCAGCGGAGAGCATTTTCTTCGACTTCAATTTATAACCAGCGTAGCTGGTTTAGCACGACGAGAATGTAGGTTTCTGATATGCTATAGGATGATCACGATGGAACAAAGGCAAGGAATGATGGATGCTGCCATTATCGGCAGTAGATGATGAAGGTGATTCTCGTGACAGTGGTAACGAAATTCGCTGGACTGAAGAGTTAGTTTTCGCAGTGATGAAGAGACAGAGATCGACAGAGAAGATATGGAAGTTCAATTGTGTTGGATTTATCAAGCTTTGCTGTGAGATGATGGCAGCAATGACGAAAGGTGGAGCTCGAGAACAAGTCAGGGAAATGATATATGTGGCATGTGGCAGAGAAGAAGGAATAGGCTGATGATAATCGGTAATGGAGATGAGTTCAGGGAAGGAGCATTGATGATCGATGGAAGGTATTGACACAACTAATGTTCTGCAAGATCAAGGTATCCTGGCACATACTGTGGTACAGGTTAAGGAAGATACAGTGGTGCACGATAAGTCATTACAGCCAATGCCAGGTTGTTCCTAGCTGGCTTTACACGTCATTCTCTCATTGACCAATGTCGGTCCTTGTTATTTGAGAAACTTTATTTAAGTAGTTGTGTTGTTTAGTGTGTTGGATTAACTCTGTAATAGAAGTTTATCTTCTCTGTAAGAGTGAACCTTGAGTTCCATTAATGATGAATAAAATACACTGATCTTTTATGATCATTTCAACTGTAACTATGGTATCAGACGGGTAGGGTTTGTTAAACCTGAAAAATAATCTACATCTTCATCAGCTTGTTATTACTTCTACAAATCAGTTGTTCTAAAGTGTACTGTAAAAAGATTTTCTTTTGAATCTTGATTCAAGATTTATTTTCTGCTGCTGCTTGAAGATTATTCTTCTCAAATTTACAGAGTTACTTGTTTTGAGGTACTGTATTGTTCAATTTACAGTATTTTCTTTCAAATCTTAGCTTTCCTTCTTTCAGATCTGATTATTCTCTAAAATGGAGAATCCAACTGCAAATTCTTTCTCTCGTGTTCCATTCCATCATCTTACTCATTTTGTAACCCTCAAACTTAAGGAAGACAATTTCATTACTTGGAAGAACTTGCTACAACCAGTTATTCAAAAGTATAAACTCATGAAGTATTTGGATGGATCCTTTCCATGTCCTGATCAATATACAACAAGAAGAAATCAAGAAAATGGTGTTGAGAGTCAATATTATACGGACTGGATGGATGAAGATTCATCTATTATCATGTGGCTTAATTCAACTATTTCAGATATTGTAATTGCTTACTTCTCAAGATCAACTACTTCTCATCAACTTTGGTCCAGTACTGAAGATCGATTTGCTAGAGCCTCTTCCACACATTCAATTCAACTACGCAGAAAGTTACTTTCTCTAACACAAGGATAAGTCAATTCCTTCTATTAATGAAATCAAACAAATTTCATATCAATTGGCTGCAGCTGGAGAAGTCATCTCTGAAAAAGAACTTGTAGTTGTTACTCTAAAAGCTCTTAATAATGATTACATACCTTTTGCAACTGTTATGAGGCATAGAAATCCACCAGTAACATGTGTTGAGTTGCGCAATAACTTACTTAGTGAAGAAGCAGTTATTGGTGACAGAACTAAAGCAACAAAAATTGATGCTGATTCAAAGGCTTTTCTGGCAAACTCACATAGAGGAGGAGGATCTTTTAGAGGATCTTATAATCATAGAGGAGGAGGTTTTAGAGGTAGAAGTTCATATTGGAAGGTACCCTAATCCAGCCGTGTTCACAAGGACTGCTTATGGCAGAGGCTATCCACCACCAGAACCTGATGAACCAGTCTGTCAAATTTGCATTACAAAAGATCACACAGCTGATGTTTGCACTCATAGGCTCAATTTCACTTACAAAGGAAGACAACCACCTGCAACCTTAAATGCTATGTTAGCTGCAGCTGACATTTTTGACTCAGAAGAGTGGATTGCAGATAGTGGTACCAATTCACACATTGCTTCTACTTCAGATGGCTTACAAGAGGTAACTCATTATGATGGCTCAGAGGTCATCAAAACTCCAATGTTGTAGGTATGCCTATAACTCAAATTGGTTATACTAGTAAACATGTGAATGAGCATTCCTTTACTCTTAGTGATATATTAGTTGTTCCAAATTCTTTCCACAATCTTCTTTCAGTCCATAAGTTCACTTCTGATAACAATTGTTCAATAACTCTTAATTCTCATGGTTTTTCTGTGAAGGACATGATATCTGGGAAGTCTCTCTCCCAAGGACCACATAAAAATGGTCTCTATCCAATCAACTTCAACTCAGCAACTTATGCTCTATCCTCCATAATAACTGACAGCAATCTTCTCCATAGAAGATTTGGTTATCCATCTTTTCAATCTTTTCAGAAAATCTGTAATCATCTACAACTTAAGAATGTAGTCAATAAGCCCTTCACTTGTATGGATTTTAAAGTATGTAGAAGTCATAAATTACCTTTTCAGATTTCTTCTACTATTAGTAAACAACCTCCGGAGTTGTTACACATGGATCTGTGGGGTCCTTGTACTGAACCTTCTGTATCAGGGTCTCTTTATTATGCAAATATAGTAGATGATTACACAAAATATTGTTGGGTCTTTCCCTTGCCTTATAAAGCTGATTTCAAACATTCTTTTACTTCTTTTGTCCTTAGAATAGAAAATCTTATTTCTTCTAGAGTTTTTACTATAAGAACTGACAATGGGGGTGAGTTTTTAAATGATTTTATCACGCTCTACTGTGCTAAAAAGGGTATTACCCATGAAATTACATGTTCTCATACACCAGAACAAAATGGTGTTGCTGAAACTAAGCACAAACATCTTCTTGATGTTACAAGAACTCTTCTTTTTCAGTCTGGCTTGCCTTTTACTTACTGGGTAGAAGCTCTTCTTACAACTAATAATCTTATAAATAGACTTCCAACAAGAGCAATTCAGTTTGCAACTCCATATGAAATGTTATTTCACAGAAAACCAAACTATGATTTTCTCAAAGTTTTTGGATGTTCTTGTTTTTCATGGCTGAAACCTTATACTTCAAGTAAATTAGAACCAAGGAGTAAACATTGTGTTTTTCTAAGTTATAGCTTGAATCATAAAGGATATAGATGTCTAGATCCATCTACAGGTCATGTGTATATTTCAAGGCATGTGACATTCAATGAACATTCTTTTCCATTTAAAGACTCCATTTCTACATGTTCTGAAATTTTACCTCTTATTCCTAATGATGTATCCTCATCTATTTTTCCCTCTTCTCATGTTACTCCTGTTTCTTCCATTCCATATTTACCTGTCACTACTAATGCTCATTCCATGACTACTAGAGTTAAAAATGGTATAAGGTCACCAAAATCATACTTTGCAACCAAACAAAAATTTCCCATTGCACTGCTTGTTGATATTGTTCCAGTTCCAACTTGCATCTCTACTGCTCACAAACAGAAGGTTTGGAAGGTTGCTTCTGCTAATAAATATACAACCCTGCAACAAGCTGGTAATTGGTCCCTTGTAGCTCCTTCAGCAGAACAACATGTAGTAGGTTGCAAATGGGTCTTTAGAGTCAAATATAAAGCAGATGGAACCATTGACAAACACAAGTCTAGACTTGTTGCTAAGGGATTTCATCAGCAACAAGGAATAGACTTTGAAGAGAACTTTAGTCCAGTTTCCAGACCTACAACAATAAGAATTTTACTATCAATGGCGGTTCAGTATGATTGGAACATACATCAATTGGATGTTATCAATGCTTTCCTACATGGAGAGTTAAAGGAAACTGTTTTTATGAAGCAACCTCCTGGATTTATTGATCCTGACAAGCCAGATCATGTGTGCTTTCTTCATAAAGCAATTTATGGCTTGAAGCAAGCCCCAAGGGCTTGGTATGAGAAACTGAGTACAACTCTTCTTGCTCTAAACTTTGTCAACTCTAAGGCAGATACTTCATTGTTTGTGCATCAACTTGGTTCTCAGATAACAGTGGCACTCATTTATGTTGATGATATCCTTCTTACTGGTTCTTCACCTACATTTCTTCTATCAATTATTGCTACTCTTCAGTCTCATTTTCCCATCAAGGATCTTGGTGATTTGTATTTTTTCTTAGGTCGTGAAGTCAAAAGAGACTCTACCACTTTAATGCTGTCACAAACAACATATGATGTTGATATTCTAAAGAGGTTTCATATGGAGGGTGCAAAGGCTTGTCAGACTCCATTGGAAGTCTCCGAGAAACTTTCAAAGGACAGTGGTGATTTACTTGATGATCCCTCTGAATATAGATCATTGATTGGTTCTCTTCATTACCTTACATGGACTAGGCCTGGAATTTCTTATGTTGTGAATCTAGTTTGTCAACATATGCAGCATCCTAGAGTTCCACATCTAAATGAAACCAAAAGAATACTTAGATACATTAAGGGTACTCTGGGTTTTGGTCTGGAATTTACCAAGGGTTCTTCTTTTCTATTGGGATTCTCAGATGCTGATTAGGCAGGCAATATTGATGACGGGATATCTACAAGTGGTTACTGTGTCTTCTTGGGTTCAAATGTAGTGTCTTGGTCTTCCAAAAATCAGACCACGGTTGCAAGATCCAGCACAGAACCTGAATATAGAACACTTGCACATAGTGCATCTGAGATTGTGTGGATTTGTTTTCTTCTCCGAGATCTACATTTTCCAATCTCAGGTATTCCTCAACTTGGGTGTGACAATATTAGCTCCATCTCTCTAGCTTCTAATCCAGTTCAACACTCTAAAATGAAGCATGTTCATTTAGATTATCATTTTGTTAGAGAACTGGTTCAGTATAAAGCTTTGGACATATTCTATGTTAATATTTTGGATCAATTGGCTAATATTTTTACTAAGCCTCTTCATGGTCAAAGGTTTACTGATATTAGATCCAAGCTCAAAGTTGTTGCAGCACCTTTGTGATTGAGGAGGGATATTGACACAACTAATGTTCTGCAAGATCAAGATATCCTGGCACATACTGTGGTGCAGGTTAAGGAAGATACAGTGGTGCAGGATAAGTCATTACAGCCAATGCCAGGTTGTTCCTAGATGTCTTTACACGCCATTCTATCATTGACTCTGTAATAGAAGTTTATCTTCTCTGTAAGAATGAACCTTGAGTTCCACTAATGGTGAATAAAATACACTGATCTTTTATGATCATTTCAACTGTAACTAGAAGGAAACAGGGATACGAGAACGAAAAGGAGTATGAAGCTTCTATTGTTGGTAATGCTGATTAGCTGAGTTTGATGGAGTTTGGCAGTAATGGAGATATTGTGGTACTCGGTGGAGTTGAAGATCGACAGTCTGTGGCAGAGTTGAATATAAAAAGTGGGTCTGAACTGTGGTAATGGTAGAACTGGAAGTAAGTTGCTGCCATTGGTAGTTGACGGACATAATGGAGCTGGAGGTCTGTGTTTGCCGAGGCTGATAATCAAGCTGGAAAGAGCTTGGCAGTTTGTTGAATATCGCAAAGAAGATGAAGTTGTACGTAGCTGAAAGGAAAAGAATTCTACTGAGATGACGAGGAGGAAGAAAAAGATATTATCCTGATGGTGTTTGATGCTTCTGCTATCAGAGATGGTGATCATGGCAATGGAGCTTGGGTGTACTGTGGAAGATGGGTTTAACCGAGTCTGAAGCAAACATGGAAGCGAGAAAGAAGAAGCGGAGTTTGGCCGCGAGTAAAAAGAAAGTCAGGGGAGATTTATTTTCACGGATGGCTTGGTATAAGTGAAGCTAACCGTAAAAGTCAGGGGAATTTATTCTTCACGGAGGTGAGAGTATCCGGGAGATTTGGTCGAGTAAAGGAAAAGTCAGGGACTTTGTAAACTCACGATAACATGTGTGTCCGTGATTCTGACGGGAGTAAACAAAATTCTAGGGAAAAATAAAACTCACGCAGGGAGTTGTATCAGTGGAGGCTTGAGAAGGTCAGTGGAAATTTACACTGTCATTTCAGGTTAAGCCAGGATTGTTGGGCTCGACTTCTGCCTCCTGCACGAGCCCGTGAAGACAGTTTGGACGTGGGTTGTTCTTTCACATGAGCTATACGTGATTTTGGTGCTAGTTTGGCTAGTTTTGGCAACTGCTTTGACCGGGACTCACGGGCACATCAATATTTGGGACACCTAAATAAGAGATATTTTCATCATTAAATAGCTTTTTTATTTTTAACTATGCCTTTGGAGAGAAGAATACAAGGAAGAAAAGTTAGGGTTTTGGAGCGATTTCATTATCGTAACGATTTCTCTTCCATTTTCTTATATGTTTAACATGGGTGTTTCTACATCCATGAGTAGCTAAACCCACAATTGATTGAGGATGAATTCTAAGTTCTAGACTTGATTTGGATTAATATATGCATCTATTTTGAGTTCTTCATATGATTATTGTTTGATTCTACTTTAATGAATGTCTATGATTGATTACTCTAGGTGGCCAACTATAGTAGTTTATTGATTGATTTATTGCTAGTGAAGGGTTAGGATATCTGTGTTATTGTTGAATAACCCATACACAGGTAGAAAACGTGAGACCTTGCGGAGGGATTCTGTGAAGAAATCGCGTGTAGAGCAACATTAGAAAGTGGACCTTGCGCTAAGAGTCTAACTACTAATATTAACCTAAGTCATAAAATATAAATCATTCGACCAAGTTACACCTTGAGTGCGCTAATAATTGGTGGCTTGGACGAATAGAATCTGATATTCGAGCGCTTCGGTATCCACGGTTGATAATAATCTATGATTAATGATGAATTGATGAATATATTAACTCATTGATGGTTTAGTGACGAAGAAGGATTCCTAGATCATCTCTCTGTATTGCTTATAACTCAATCTTTTAATTACTTTGTTTGTTTACCTTTAAATCTAAAACAAATCCCCCCATTGTGACCTTTTGAACAACTAAATCTCACTGCTCTTCGTGGGAACAAACTTGACTTTAAATATATTACTTGTTAATTGAGTGAAATTAAGATCACTAATTTGTTGCACCAACGACACGCATCAAATTTTGGCGTCGCTGCCGGGGAGCAGTTGGTAGCTGTATTTGTTATTTCTTTTTAGTTTATTTTTGTATATAGTTTTATTTTTAGTTTTTAACTTCGTTGTATAGAATTTTTATTTCAGGTACCATTCTTGGTGTTCACTATGATTTTTTAGTATTTACCGTTTAGAACGAGAGATATGGGAGAATCCCTATGATAACGAATCTAGACCTATTCATATTTATCATATTCTTAATTCTCCCATTCCGGGAGAAGAGATATGGTCTGGAGATTCTATCATGAATGATGGCCAAAAACGTATTAATACTAGAAAACTTTCTAAGCAATACGATCAGCTAGAAGAAGCCAGAGCATCAGAAGAGACTCTTGAAGAAATTAACAAAGTCATACAAATGGAATTCCAACATCGTTGGGATGTTGAAGATTATGAGGATGACGAAGATTCTGATGAAGATGAGAAAATTCCTTACAACAATGAGGAAGTTATTCCTACTCCGTATCATAATAATGATCATTCACCTATTCAAAAGGAGGAGAGTGGATATAATTTATCTATTGTTGTAAACGGTGTAACATACTCACAAGAAGATCTTAGGATTTGTAACGAGAAGGAATTTCTTGGAGAATGGCCCGATTCTGATGATCAGAATGTTGAAGAGATGATGCTCGAGAATGAAACCAAGTTGAATGTATTTGTGGAAGACCCAATTAAGCTTTCCCATGATTATAATGATGGTGAGACTGTAGTTGAGGCAGAAAATGACGAAAAATGGTCGCAAGGTTTGATAGAGGACCACAAGATACGAGAGGTAAGTAATTCACTTGAATTCCCTAAGGATGAAGAGGATTTCGTAATACAAGATTTTTTACAAGGTTTGACTAATCCTTTGCATATTAATTCTTCTCTTTTACCTCAATTAGGCTTGGATGTATGTGATTCAGAAGTTTTATTGAACTACTTTGCTTCTAAATATCCACCATTGGAAATACTTAATTTTCACGTTGTGCAGGTTCACCAAGAAGAATCCATAGAATTCCCCAAATTATATGTTCTTTATACACTTCTAGGTGTAGAAAGGACTAAGTGTGGGAGAAACGTCTATCGAGTGATAGCATCACTATTATTATCCTGTGCTAACATCGGTGTGCAGCTATTATTTGCAGTGCAGATTATTTTCTGGGTGGATCCTCAAATTTTCAGATTATTGGTATTTGCGGAGGTTCAACACGACAAAGTGGATGTAGACTCCCTTGAGTTTCGATATTTACTCCCTCTGGAGGAGTATTAAGGAGAATGCAAAGTCAGGCTGACGACTTTAAACCAAGCGCTAAATGAGAGGCAACCCATAGGTTTTGTATCTTAAACCCTTTTATTTTATTATTTTCATATCATATTTTCATCCCCATGTTTAATTTCATTGAGTCTGGAATCTATCTTAGAAGAGAATTATGACGAATACCTTTTCGTCAGAAAAATTCAGACTGCACGTAGTTCAGTCCAGAGACCATCACTGTCAGACCGTTTATTGAAATACTGTGCCCTTTTGACACTTTGTATAAAACACGTAGATGAACAACTTTTGTGGAACGGAGTTTTTCCAAATTCCTTACCAATTTGTACAATTTTTGCTTTTTATCTGTTGTTACGTCAGAATTCAGAATTTTCGGTTTTACACATTGAGGACAATGTGAAGTTTAAGTGTGGAGGAGTAATTTGCATATAGATTTTTCATTTTTTATTGTACATATTTGCATAAAAAAAAACTCCAACTTTTAGTTAGTTTAGAGTCACGTAGTATACATTTCGCTAAGATTACATCAAAATTCTCACAAGAGTGACTGAACTGAAAGATGCCAGAGAACATGATCGGGTTTCTTGATTGTTTAAGAGTTAAAGTTGGATTTAACCATGCCAGTGGAAAATGAGGTGCAGAATGAATTCGGTAGTATAATTGTGATCCCCCATAGTGGAGACTACCTATTGTTACATCATGTGAGGCACCGACCTTCAATTCTTTGTACGTGTCTAAATATATGCTTTTAGAGTGTGTGTCACCGTACGTTAATTCCGGGTAGAAAGGTGAGCTGCCAAATCTCCCGCCAATAGAAGCACTATTTTGATCTCTTGAGTGCTATTTTATCAATCATGATGGTGACATCGAATTGCTAACTTACATACCACTTGTAATCTTGTTCGCAGTTAGCACAATCCACTTTATCTCTCTCTACACCAACAGGTCCATATAAACACATCATCATCAACAAGAGGAGTGATATCAAAATCTACAAGGAAAGTTGAAGACGTTTAAGGTTTACAGGCAACATTACAGAAATGAGCAGATTTCGGATTCAAGTAAAGCAACAAAACAAGGAGCAGAATTTCTACATGTTGAAGACTTATGTACAAGAGCGAGAATTATCAAGATGAGGGTTCAAGAATTTTATGATATCAAGACATACAAGTTGTGAAGAATCAAGCGGTAAAGTACTTACACCATGACCTTTGTACTTGCCACTTTATTTTATTTGTTTCATTTTCTCTTGTCAAAAAAGAAAAAAAAAAGACAAGAGAAAATTTTGTTAGGTTTATTATTAGTTTTATTGTTTGTTTTGTTTTCATTTTGTGTATTTTTGTATTTTTCTTGTCTGAATAAAAAAAAAACAAGAAAAATGTGTTGTATCATATTTTGGTTTGTTTTTAGTTTTTCTCTTTCAATAAAGCCAATGGGAAAGAAGGAATATCCATAATGAAGTTTCAAGCAACAAGGATTTGAAGAAAACGAGTTACATTGTCAAGATTCTACGAAGTTCAAGAGTTATCATCAAGAGTTGAAGACCGAAGACGAATATGAAGACAAGGATTGAAGACCAAAGACGTTTCTATGGATGTTGTGAGAGTGGTGCTAGTTGCAAGTCGAACGGATAACGAGGTAAGTAAGCATATTCCCACCTTATTTAAGTGGTTGATTTCCTTTCTTAGAGATCGTCAGAAAAAAAAGGTTTTCAAAATGATAAAAGATGTGGGTTTTCAAAACAATTCGGAGGGTTTTTCATTCCTACTATTCAACGTGTCACGGGATTCTCTCTTCATTCCTACCTGGACACATGTGTGACCCATAAAAAAGTTGTTTATTATTGAGAGCAACTTCATAAAACCCTTTCTGGTGAGGCAGAGTCGAGACTTTCGATCACTCTCGAGCCTGGATTCTTTCGATAAGGGATGGTTATTTTTCTCTCAACTTTTAAAGATGAGATTGTGTTCATAAATATGTCTAACTTCTTATGACTAGTGTGCAGAATCTCTATATCTTCTTAGCGCGTTGGATGTTATCATTTTGGAGAACTAGTAAATTGTAAAAGTAGGTTTTGTGGGTATATCTCTAGTAAACCCTCACGAGACTATAACTCGTCCACTACGGACACCTAGGGGTTTAAAGGCCTGTTGCACATGCTAAGTGCATCCGTTTTCTCGACGATATGGAGTTGTTGTATTTTAGATAGTTTGCTCGAGGACTAGCAAAAGCCAAGTGTGGGGGAATTTGTTAAGTGCATATTTTGCATATATTTAGTGTCGAATCCATGCTAGTAATTGCTTATATTCTTTCAAATTATTGTACATTACGTTTCTTTTTCTCTATTTGTGTTTTATTAGATGAATCATCTAAAAGAAGTGAATTTGCACTTTATTGTGCAATAAAAGAAGCTAGCTATAAATGGAGAAAGGCCAAATACCAAGTGCAACTCGTTGAAGTTTAGGAGTTCTTGGTATCATCTTGAAGAGGACAAAAAGACGAAGTCAACAACGAAAGAATGAAGTCATTCCGACATCATATGAAGATTTTATGGGCACTCGAAGTAAGTCAAAGTGCGCGAACAGAATTTATAAAGGCACCCCTATTTCTGTTAGAGGCTGCCACCTTTTTCATAATTAAGCTTGATAATTTTGATGATAAAAGCTATATCTGGAAAGGTCTCTGGATTGTTGAATCTCAAAATCTTAAACTAAGAGCTTGGGAACCTAATTTCAATCCAGAGAATCTACTTCAGCTTTTGTATGGGTAATGTTTCCTGGTCTCAGTATTGAATATTGGAAAGAGAATATCATTTTACAGATGGGTAATAAGATTGGAAAAGCTATTAAAGTTGATGAAACAACTCTGAAGAAGGAAATTAGATACTATGCAAGTGTTTTGGTAGAAATAGATTTATCCAAATTTATTCCAAGTAAAATTTGGGTTGAATCTAAGTATAAAAAGTTTGAACAAGCCATTCAGATTCCAATTCTACCCAAATTTTGTAACCATTGCCAGATGATTGGTCACCTTGTAGCAGAATGTAGAAAAAGAAGTGTTTCATCACCAACAATTCCAATTCATGAATCCATAATGGAACAACCTAAGAAAAAGTAGAGACCAAAAAAACCTCAAGAGGGTGTTGGTTTTGATATTTGCTTTCCGGAGAATTCTGCATCCACTCCTTCTGATTCAAATGTGAATAACCTCACTAATGCTGAGAAGGTTACATCAACTTCCCAACAAAGTGAACCTTCTTCTGGTAGATTTCATATTCTTCAAGAATCTCAAGAATTATTCGCAGGTACTTTAGACTCTCATGTGGAATTTCCAATACTTTCAGTTGATAAGCTCTTGAACTTGTGTTCCAATACTCCTAGTATCACAAATGTGGTTAACTTGCTACCACCTATTGTTCCTGCTATTAATCCTGCTTCATCAAGTGATCAAGAAATACTAAGACAGGGGAAAAATAAAAATGTTCAAAAAGAAAAAGTTGCAAAGCCTAATGTCACTACAAGAAAGCAAGCAGCTAATTCAGATACTGAGAATAAAGTTAAAGATGTTGGAATTATTGGAAACAAGAAAATTCAGGGTAAGAAAGTCCAAAAGCTTCTCAAACTCATTCTTATCAATGAGAATAGTTTACTGAATGTCAGGGGCTTAAGAATATTAAAAGCAACTGACAAACTGAGAAGTTTAGTTTCATCTTTTTTGTCCTTCCTTAATTTGGTTAGCAGAACCTAAAATAAATGTGAAATCAGATACTATAAAGAAATTGAGATTAGCTGGAATAAAGAACAAAGTTATACATAATTCTTCTGACGGTAGCAAAGGAAATATTTGGCTATTATGGAGTTCAGCAATTTCAGAACCAAAAGTCATATCAAATACTAAACAAGAAATCACTGCGGAAGTGGTAGACTCAATAATAACAGGAATTCATGCAGCACATTTGGCAGTTGATAGAAGAGAGTTGTGGAACACTTTGGAAGAAATTAATTCCTTAAATAAACCATGGATAATCATTGGAGACTTTAATGTTGTCCTAAGTATTGATGAGAAAAAAGGTGGAAGAAAACCTCTAAGAATAGCAATGCTAGAGTTCAATAATTGTGTTCATAATTGTGAGCTCATTCAAGCTCCAAGAACTGGATTGGATTATTCTTGGTGCAATAATAGAGCAGGATCAAAAAGAATAGTATGAAATTTAGACAGAGCTTTCTATAACACTAAATGGTTAGAACAAAATCCAAGTTGGGGTTACATTGTGGGAGCAAGAGGTGTTTATGATCATGGTTATCTGTGTGAAGAAAATGCTTCTATTCCAAAGCCAAAAAACATTCCCTTTAGAGATCTAAAAGTTTGGTTAGAACACGATGGATTCCTCAAATTAATAGAAGAATTTTGGAAGCTTCCAATTGATGGAAATCCTGGCTTTATATTCTTGACAAAACTTAAAAGGTTGAAGCAAATTATAAAAGATTGGAATTGGAATGTGTTTGGAGATGTTAAACATAAACTCCAGTTGCCTGAGAAGAATGTGTTGAAAGCAGCTTTAGAATCAGATGAAAATCCAAGTGACATAAAGTTATTGAACAATCTTGTCACGGCTAGAGGCATACAAGAAGTACTCTCTTAGCAGAATAATGAAATAGAAAGGCAGAAATTAAGAGTCAAGTGGTTGAAAGAAGGTACTTCCAACTCAAAATATTTTCATGTAAAAATGAAAATTAGACAAACCCAAAATGCTATTGTCGAACTAGAAAATAATGAGGGAAATATAATATCAAGTCAACAAGATATCTCTGAAGTTCTTTTAAAACACTTTGAAGACAAATTTAAGTTCCAGCACACTCACACGGTAGATGGTGTTTTTGATGCAATTCCTATACTTGTTCATGCTGAAGATAATCAAATGTTAGCAGCTATTCCTTCCTTTGATGAAATCCATAAAGCAGTATTGGATATGGATCCTGATAGTGCTCCAGGACCATATGGATTCAGTGGATGGTTCTACAAAGCTACTTGGCACATCATTGGTGAAGATTTTTTAAATCTATACAACACTGCTGGACCAAAGGTTTCGTTCCAACTGGTATGAACTCTAACTTCTTATTTCTTCCAAAGGTCAAAAATTCTAAGAAAGCTAACCAGTTCAGACCAATTGGACTGATGAATTTTAGCTTTAAGGTTTTCACAAAAATAATTACAACAAGGTTGAGCAAGATTATTCATAGGATTGTTTCCCCTCAGCAAGGAGCTTTTATTAAAAGGAGAAACATCCAAGATCAAATAGTTTTAGCTTCAGAACTTGTTAATGAATTGGAAACCAAAAGAAGGGGAGGAAATATGGCTCTAAAAATTGATATTGCACAAGCTTATGATTCCATCAGTTGGCAATTCCTCTTCCAAGCTATGAAAAGTTTTGGTTTTTCTGAAAAACACATAGAATGGATCCATATATTATTGAAGTCAAGAAAAATCTCTGTCTTGATCAATGGAGGTCCAGTTGGCTATTTCAGTGTTTGGAGAGGACTCAGACAAGGAGATCCATTATCTCCATTATTATTTGTTATAACAGAGGTTGTTCTTAGTAGAACCATTAGCTCAATGGTGGATAAAAATCTTCTCATTCCAATGGTTAACATAAATGGAATCCAACCAACCCATATATTTTTTGTTGATGATATTTTCATGTTTTGCAATGGAGACAAAAAAAATCTTAGAAGATTGATGAAAACTCTTAAAGACTACCAACAAGCTTCAGGCCAAATTGTCAGTGCTTCAAAGAGTAAATGTTTTGTTGGAGGTACAAGTGATTCAACAAAATTACAACTAGTTGAAGAGTGTATATGGCTTTATCATCATATCCTGATATATATCTTGGCATTATCTTAAATCCAGGAGTGGTAAAAACTTCTCAAGTGTGGGGAATTGTGGAGTATCTTCAAGACAAGTTAACTGGATGGATTGGGAACTTATTATCTTTTCAAGAAAGAATTATCCTGGTGAAATTTGTTCTCAACAGTATTCTTATTTATAGTATGTATGTCTATAAATGGCCTGCAAAAATCTTACAAGAATGTGAAAAAATCATAAAGAATTTCCTTTGGTATGGAGATTCAAATATAAGAAAAATGATTACATTAAAATAGCACAAAGTTTGCTCTCCTCTTTCTGAAGGTGGTTTGGGTATTAAAAGGCTACATATTCTCAATAAAGCTTTGCTTATGAAATTATGCTGAAAAATTCAAAATGGAGAAGAAGAATGGACCAAATTCTTTAGAGCTAAATATCGGAACAAGGAAGGATAATGGATTTTATATTACAAAAAATCCTCAATTTGGCCTGGAATTAAATGGGTCCTCTCTGAAGTAAACAATCACTCAAGATGGCTAATTGGAGATAGTAAAAACATTTCAGTGTGGAAGGATGCTTGGTTAAAAGAAAAGCCTTTATGTGAACTATATCCATAAAATGAGGTGATGCTGAATAAGCCAAACTTAAAAGTTGCAGATTTCCTGCATAATGGTGAATGGACAATTCCACCAGAATACTCAAGTTTCTTTGGTGATAATGAACTTACAGTGGTGGATAACAAGGGAGATAGGAGGATCTGGTGTGGAACTTCCACATGTAACTTTTTTGTTGCTTCTGCAATTGAACTCATAAGAAAAAAATATCCAGCATTACAATGGACAACGCATGTTTGGCATAATAGTATACATCCCAGTATCTCTAATAATGTATGGAAGATAGTAAGGAATGTAGTGCCATCAGATGATAACATGAAAAGAATGAACTTCCAACTAGCATCTAGATGGCCTTTCTGCAAGCAAGCTGAAGAGAATTTAGAACACATTCTTTGGTTCTGTAACTTCAGTGAGATTATTTAGAAGTGGTTGGGAGGAATTTTTAATTTTCTCAATCCAAAATCTCTGGAGGATATTCTAAATTATGCACATTCAAAGAGTCCTGCAGTGAAAGAAATTTGGAGAACTGCAACTTTCATCACAATGAAGGAAATATGGTTCTTAAGAAATAAAGTGGTGTATGGTAATGCTTCAGCAGATCAAGAATTTGTGAAAAGAAGAGTAGTGAAATTTACTCATGACAGTGACTGCAGAATGAAACAACCAATGTGGAACTCTACTTATGACCAGGAAGTTATAAAGTTCTTCAATCTCAGTTGCAGGAAAGTTAAAACTTTTCAGGTTAAAGAATTCTTCTTTGCCCTCCCAAAAGAGAATCAAATCCTGTTTTGATGTGATGGAGCATCAAAAGGTGATCCTGGTCAAGCTGGTTTTGGATTTATGGGGAGAGACTGGAATGGAGAAGTACTAGTAGATGCCTCAGGGGGTATGGGCATTGCAACAAATTTTCTTGCAGAGGTAATGACAGTCTTATGTGCAGGTGAGTGGGTAATTTTTAAAGGCTTACTAAATGTCTGCTTTAGATCAGATTCAAAGGCAACCGTTGCAGCATTTATATCAAGGAATCTTCCTTGGATAGCTATCACCAGATGGAACAACATATGTGCTAAACTTCAATGAGAGTTCATTCACAGCTTCAGAGAAATCAATTTCTCTGCGGATTCATTAGCAAAAAAGGAAGCAAGTCTCAATAAGGGATAATACATTTTGTACACAGGAAACCTCCTTTCCTTAAAAAGTTACAAATTCCTTTCTTTTCTTATTTTAGATTTCAATAATTCATTGTAAGCCTAGTTAAAAAAGGCTCAATTTTGCTAAGTCTAATAATGGGCTTTGTGCTGTAATTTTGAATATTTTTGGTTTTAATAAAATTCAATATTACTGAGCAAAAAAAACGATAACATGTATATCCGTGATTCTGACAGGAGTAAACAAAATTTCAAGGAAAAATAAAACTCACGGAGGGAGTTGTATCAGTAGAAGCTTGAGAAGGTCAGTGGAAATTTACACTATGACAGGCTAATAAGGTTAAGCCAGGATTGTTGGGCTGGACTTCTTCCTCAAGCATGAGCCCATGAAGACAGTTTGGACGTGGGTTGTTCTTTCACACGAGCTATACGTGATTTTAGTGCTAGTTTGGCTAGTTTTGGCAACTGCTTTGACCGGGATTCGACGCACGAGCACATCAATATTTGGGACATCTAAATAAGAGATATTTCTATCATTAATAGCTTTTTAATTTTGAACGACGCCTTTGGAGAGAAGAATACAAGGAAGAAAAGTTAGGGTTTTGAAGCGATTTCATTATCGTAACGATTTCTCTTCCATTTTCTTATATGTTTAACATGGGTATTTCTACATCGATGAGTAGCTAAACCCACAATTGATTGAGGATGAATTATGAGTTCTAGACTTGATTTGGATTAATATATACATCTATTTTGAGTTCTTCATATGATTATTGTTTGATTCTACTTTAATGAATTCTATGATTGATTAATTGATTGCTCTAGGTGGCCAACTATAATAGTTTATTGATTGATTTATTGCTAGTAAAGGGTTATGATATCCTTGAATAACCCATACACAAGTAGAAAATGTGAGACCTTGTGGAGGGATTCTATGAAGCAATCGTGTGTAGAGCAACATTAGAAAGTGGACGTTGCGCTAAGAGTCTAACTACTAAGATTAATCTAAGTCATAAAATATAAATCATTTGACCAAGTTACACCTTGAGTGCGCTACTATTGGTGACTTGGACGAATAGAATCTGATATTCGAGCACTTCGGTATCCAGTGACCAAGGGACTTTAGGGGATAGCACTGCGCTAGTTGTTATTCCACAGTTGATAACAATCTATGATTAATGATGAATTGATGAATATGTTAACTCATTGATGGTTTAGTAACGAAGAAGGATTCATCGATCATCTCTCTCCGTATTTCTTACAACTTAATCTTTTAATTACTTTGTTTGTTTACTTTTAAATCTAAAACAAAACCTCCCGTTGTGACTTTTTGAACAACTAAATCTCATTGCTCTTCATGGGAACGAACTTGACTTTCATTATATTACTTGTTAATTGAGTGAAATTAAGATCACTAATTTGTTGCACCCACGACACGCATCAGCCGCTGTTGACATTTGAATAGCAAATGCTTTTACTCCCCCTAAAGGCAAGCTAGGTAAATATTCAATCCAAACATCTTTGTTATTCCCCTTTTGTATTAAGAATTACTACATAACAATATGATACGTTTCTCCCCCTTAGTCAATGCATTACTCTTTCGTTAGATATAATGTTTTAAGCACAATTGTCCTTTCCTAATGATTAAAAATCACTTGTTCACTCCATATATTTCTCCCCCTTTTTGTCACAAAATGACAAAGGTTCGAGCAAATAAAGGAAATAATTGCCCGAAGCAATTTTCCCTATAGTCCAACAAATCGACTAAGAAACTTAATTCTATTGTTGAACCGATTACGTACGTCCAATCGCTTTTTTCGATAAGACCAAAATAAGGATCAGAATTAACTTTATTTTTCTCAACAACAACATCATCTCCGCCACAACACTAGCATCACAACACCACCAACCACCACCGCCACCAACATCGCCACATACTACCACCACCATACCACCGCCACAACAACACCTCAACATCTTCAGCTACCGCCGGAATACCACTTGCGCCGCCACCACCAGCAACACCACCATAGTTATCACAGAACATGCTCTGTTATTGGTAATACAATTTAGAAAAAAAAATAGGCCTTTAACCTGTTTTGATTTTAGAGATAAAAATTTTAGTAAGATTGAAGGTTGTCTTTCTGCTCCACTACTAGCACAAGCTTCACCTCGACCGCCACCACAACATGCATTATCAGAAACGATTACACAAAAAAAAATTGAAAAATAATCACATAATTAATTTTTTTTTTACTGAATCAATCAAGTTACATAAGTATACGAACAAGGGGTTCAATCAAAAATTTAGGTCCACATAAACCAAAAGAAAAAGGCCAAAAGAGAAAAGACTTAAAAATGATATTTTTGACGATCATATCGAACTCAAATGAATAGATATTGTACTTTATTAAAATTAATCTCCGTGTTTATATGAAGTGATGGCTTAGAATCAAAGAATCCTTTGTTAATCGTTGTGAAATTTTACTGATACTTTTATTTTTAGTAACCTAAATACATAGTTATCTTCAATCCTTGGAATAGACAAATTGTTTTCTCGACCTATTAACATATTAAACAGATAAATGTAGATGTGGTGATGGTGGAAGAGAAAGAGACGAACATTCCTCTGCAAAGATTAATCGATAATTCCCGACCCTTATAGAGCTAATTCGACGTAGCAGTTAGTATTATCATATAAAACCCGGTATAGGGGTGGTGCTCAAGCATTAGCGACGGGGATACCAACGAGCGGAGAAGAAAAAGTTTACAAAAAAGAGTAGTCTGTTTGGTTGGTAAAGATGCAAAACTTTTGGGGTTACGGCGGAGGAAGCTAAGATGAAGGTTGAAATGACTAATATGCCCACGGAGGGTAAGTATATGTGCAGAGAATGGACGATTTCTGTTTCGCCTCTTCTTTTCTTGCCCGACGGCCCAATATTTAACACCCGTATATTTATTTTTTCCAATGAAGAGACGAATGTATGTTCTTGGCGAAAGGAGTAAATTCATAGAGTTTATAGACCGTGATTAATCATATTCTTAGAACTATTCTTTCATTTTTTTCCTTTTCCTCAATGGCATGAGAAAAAATAATGTACAGTGTGAATGCAGTTTAATAAAGATAATATCACGACTTGAACAGATTTGTATGGTTAAACTATTAGGTTCACGGGCGAGCGCATAGCACTTGTGGTTTCACTAGTTCTATAATAAAGAAAAGGCTCATTTCCGGCGAAGTCTTGTTTTTGGTTGGTTACAAAAAAATAAAATAATTTGGTGTCATGATATTACTAATATGACCTCAAATATCAATCACCACTATATATATACGGTCCATGGATGTGCGGTTCAACTAAATTTCTAGGGTTGTATATGAAGGAAACTATGTGATGCTTCTATCCTAATCTCCTAATGAGATTATTCCTCTCCTTCCTCTTATCTTTCCTTGTTTCATCTATAATTCTTCTATAACACGTTATCATGCACAAAACTTTTCCGCAGAGGTAGATTGGATTGATTGATTTTTTTTTTCTCTACAAGGATTAACGTCAAGTTAATGTTGCAAGTGCTGAATCAAATCAAATAAGTTGGATCTAATATTTATTTTATTTTATTTTTTCCCTATTTTTTTATTATTCCGGCATATTTAGTGAGAATTGATTGGAATCTGTGCTATACTATAACTAATTGAGTGGTTATATGTTAATTTAAAATTAATCGTATGTCAAAATTAAAATAATCATAGTCAAAATTAAAATAATAATATATACTTACGTTGTTTGGGCGTGAAAGTTGATCTTCAGAATCTGATCATAGTTTTTTTTTTGGTTCCGTGAGTCGATTGTAATCCTCCGGGAAAGGAGGAAAAGAAGAGGAAAGCCAACCGGCTTCGGTCCAGCCAAATCGGAGCCAAACCGACCATACCGGTCTGGTCCCATTCCAGCCGAGCCGATTCCAAGTTCAGAGCATCTCCTGTTTTAGCTCGGTTTTGTGTTCGTGGCTGTGCACGATTTAAGGCCGTTCCGGTTCTGTCTATGTATGGTGGGAACGAAAACTTGAGGTATGTAACCTATGAAATATTTGTTGGGCTTATTTATTTGGGTTTAGAATTTTTTTTTGTCTCAAGATAAGTCCATATTATATAATCGGTCAATTTGAATTATGACCGTTGATCTCGTTCATTAAGAATTTTTGTTAATGTTATTTAGTTTTCTTGAATATGATATTGGCTATAGTTGAATGTTGTATATTATTGCGTACATGATATTTTCTCCCCAAATTTGAATGTTCCATGGGATGTAATCCATTTGCTCGACTATTAATGAGTTCGTAGTTTCAAAAGACGTTGCAAATAAAATCACATGCATTCTAATTTTTTATGGAAGAACTTACAAAAGGTGATATGAGTCAGAAAATTTCCATTTCTATACTTCATCCATGATACTAACAAACCAGTATATGTTGAAGTATAACAACAAGAGAACCATCATTAGTAATCTATTTAACCTAAAGTAAGTGGTTGACATGTGTAGTGAGATTCTCTTGGCCTATTGAGATAAAGAAATTTCTTAAATTAAGCTAAATGTAGCAAAAATGAAAATGGAAAGAACTCCGAAGTAATGAGGGTTAGACGTACCGACTCATATAAATCATGTGAAAATGGACATATATATCATGAGACAAAGATGTAGTTTTCTCCCAGCAGTAATGACACCAACGTACATGTATCAATTGAATATGAGATGAAGCTAAGATGTAATTCTAGCTATTACCAAAGAGTTGGGAATGAATCTTCTTGCCACGAGACATAAATTTTCTAATGCACTTGACATATATTTGGATGGAAAATATATCTTCCCCCGTGAAATGTAACATATATTCACTCTAAAGTACTTGAGTTGATCCCACTTTTGTTACGCAATAAGGACACACCAGTTATTAAATCTCTCAAGACTCATTGTCTAACTGATAGTGGTTTTTTCTCCCACTAATTTAAGGAATATACATTAGTTTTAAACTAATTCTTTATAATGTGACTACGATGATTGGATCATCGAGCGAAGCACTGCTCAAATTTTGTTTCCAAGATGTAACAAAGATTAAAAGTCACAAAAGCTCTACATGTACCGAGAGCTAATCACCTTGTTAAATTCCAAAGAGACCCGTGCAAGTGGATATCATATAGAAACTCACACTTATGAGAATGTAATTGATTGACATATTTTATATCTCTAATGCATGTGGAAGGAAACATATTTTAGAGAAACTAATGAGTCAATCTAGTGAAATGTAAATCACTATAGTGTCTGGATTATTGAATCCATATTGACTCCGACGATGAAATGTTGGGAATTGACTCATATAAGCTTTGACATAACCATAAAGGAACTTTGGTTTTGACATGATGTTTCGTTTTGAAAAGAATCATACATACATCGTTGTGTTCGAGTGGAGGAGACTATGGTAAAAAGTTTGACAGAATGCGAAGTGACGTCATATCTCTCTGTTGATGGTGGTTTTTAGCTTAGGGTTAAAATCGTAAAACCGCACATCTGACGTGATGTCACTATGATCATTAGCACATTTATTGAATCGATCAGCATACCTACGTAAGAATTACCAGGGTATCCTTTTTTATGTGTCATGTTCCACGGCAGAACCCTTAACATTGACCGACATCATCTATGCCAAACCGTAATTCTCATGCTACCGCGCCAAGGCATGCCAACCATGCCAGCTGCACCACTGTGCCAATGGAAAACCATGTCAGCCACGTCTACCGCGCCAAGGCATGCCAACCATGCTAGCCGCACCATGCGCCAATGGCATGCCAAACCCTTGGTCTGACCATGCCAAGCCAACCGCACCTTGCCTTGGCCCCAACCATGCTAGCCGCACCATGCGCCGATGGCATGCCAAACCCTTGGCCCCACCATGCCAAGTCAACCGCACCATGACTTGGCCCCACCATGCCAAGCCTTATGTACCAAGCCCTTGGCCCCACTATGCCAAGCCATGCGCGCCATTATCCTTGGACCCACCATGCCGGCCTTCTCTATGCGGCTACCAAAAGGAAGGCGTGAGACGATCAACGACCACCCTTCCATCCTAGATGCAAATCCTAGCCGTCCAAGGTCTCCAAACAACGCATGGTAACCTTTGGCTCAAAACCCTAGTTTTGGACACGCCAAGGCATGCCATGCCACATGTGACAATGACATGCCAACCGCCTTTCCGCGCCATACCATGCCGGCCTTCCCCATGCGGATACCAAAACGAAGGGGTGCGACGATCAACGGTCACCCTTCCATCCTAGATGCAAATCCTAGCCGTCCAAGGTCGCCAAACAGCGCATGGTAACCTTTGGCCCAAAACCCTAGTTTTGGCCACGCCAAACTGCGCCAAAGCATGCCATGCTACATGTGCCAATGGCATGCCAACCACCTTGCCGCGCCATACCATGTCGGCCTTCCCCATGCGGCTACCAAAAAGAAGGCGTGCGATGATCGGCCACCCTTCTATCCTAGATGCAAATCCTAGCCGTCCAAGATCGCCAAACAACGCATGGTAACCTTTGGCCAAAAATCCTAGTTTTGGCAACGCCAAACCGCGCCAAGGCATGCCATGCTACTTGTGCCAATGGCATGCCAACCACCTTGCCGCGCCATACCATGCCGGCCTTCCCCACGCGGCTGCCAAAACGAAGGCGTGCGACGATCAACGACCACCCTTCCATCCTAGATGCAAATCCTAGCCGTCCAAGGTCGCCAAACAACGCATGGTAACCTTTGGCCCAAAAACCTAGTTTTGTCCACGCCAAAACGCGCCAAGGCATGGCATGCAAACCCCCTTGTCGCGCCATACCATGCCGGCCTTCCCCATGCGGCTACCAAAACAAAGGCGTGCGACGATCAAAGGCCACCCCTCCATCCTAGATGCAAATCCTAGCCGTCCAATGTCGCCAAACAACGCATGGTAACCTTTGGCCCAAAACCCTAGTTTTGGCCACACCAAACCGCGCCAAGGCATGCCATGCCACATGTGCCAATGGCATGCCAACCACCTTGTCGCGCCATACCATGCCTGCCTTCCCTATGCGGCTACCAAAACGAAGGCCTGCAACAATCAACGACCACTTTTTCATCTAAGATGCAGATCTTAGCCGTCCAAGGTTACCAGCTAACGCATGGCAACTTTGGCCCTAGTTTGGTCGCGCCTAAACAAAGCCAGAATCCTAACTTTTGGTCGCGCCCTAAACTGGGCCATATTAAAGCCATACTGATCATACTTTCATGCCACTGGATACCAAACGAAAGGTTGCAATAATCAACGGATACCTTCCTCTTAAGATGCAAAATATCGACCATTGAAGGTCACCATCGAGCCGTTAAGTCTCCCAAGATCAACTTGCCAGACAACAACAACATGCTACATGTTTTCCACGAAAACACTCGAGATATCAACACATGTCATAAACTGGGGGATGCTCATTGGGTATTGGTTTGGCGGTTTACAGCGTGTGGCGTACACTGCACTCGTTATAAGAAAGTGTCATAAGGATGAGGCAGTTAGTAAATACAGGGAGTAATGGTGAAACGCTTTCTTTTATGGAACATCAATTCCAAGCGTTACCGGTTACCACCTCCTCCCATTTACTCACCCGTTTTCCATTTCTTAATGAGACCAGAGTACGTTTCACTTCGACTTGTATAAATAGGCATTACCTATTTCCACCGAATAACAAGTTTTGGTCAGGAGCATACAACACTCAGAATCACCTGTTAGCTTTCCCATATGTTATCTTACGCTTCCTGATACAAGTCAAAACAACTAGTATTCTAGAATCAACTATTCTGGTATCAACACTCTCTTCGCTTCCCTCCCCGAAACCAACCCTTCTCCTCCACTTTGTGACCGAAGCAAGTATGGAACGACCATTTCTTGGTTTAGGCCGGACTTGTACAGATTGATCTCTCGAATCTAAAGTACTCCCTTGCAGTACATTGTTTAGGGTTTAGACTTGTTTCTCACCCACATCACACGAAATTACCGAAACCAGCAGAAACTGTTTTCACCCTCAAACACTCTCAATAAGTGTTTTCGATAGTACTAGATTCCCCCCCCCCCCCCTTTCCATTAGTCTTTTAGAGAAGAAAGCATATCACTCATTTTTACAAAGTCTTCAGTAAAAGAGGATCGAGACCATCCTAAGATGCAAATGGTAATTCAATATTACAAAGGAAACGAGGTGAAATTTAGAAAAATATTCATGTAGAATGCGAACCATTAAAGTGACTTATGGCTCTGGTGAATGTTTTGACATTTTGGACTAGTTATAGTTCCCAAGAAATTTGCGTTTGGAAAACTACTAGCACATATTTTATATGTAAAAGCTCGCCACCCCTTGTAAATGCTAGCGAGTGCACATAATCTATACCAACATGACACAAATCTACAATATCTATTCATGCCCATCACTATCACCTATACCTCCGCCATTAGCCTTTCCTAGTCCACCAGCGCCTACAACACAAACACAACCACCTTCTAATCCTCCATAGACACCAAAAAAAAACTCTTATAACATTATCCTCCTTCCTGAAAACCTTCACACCAACACCAAATCGTCCACAACGTCCTAATATAATACAAAAGAGATCAATAGATTTGAGATACGAATTAGTAAATCCTATAATACAAACTTATAATGTAAGATTTGGATCAGTGAAAACATTATAGAATTTTCAAGAACCCGAAAACCAAGTTATAACATACCCTTTACCAGAACTGAATGTAAAGGACATATTGACTAACTAATACCACTCATTAACCATAGATCTTCCATAGACAATGAAGTTGGGGTCTCCT
Source organism: Papaver somniferum (assembly GCF_003573695.1). Classification (NCBI taxonomy): domain Eukaryota; kingdom Viridiplantae; phylum Streptophyta; class Magnoliopsida; order Ranunculales; family Papaveraceae; genus Papaver; species Papaver somniferum. Next base: position 2,900,135 of record NW_020644373.1, read on the forward strand.
CACTTGTTAATTTATCAATCGTAGTAACCAACACCCCATTCCAAACCCCTGAAAAGTAAACCAAGATTCTTCAATTCAAAGGAACAAACAAAATAGGAATCCCAAACAACTTTAGTTGCTCAAGAAAATGAAACAATATATCCATCAAAACAAAATAAAATTCGACAAACAGTATCAGTGAATCAGGAAAAAAACAAATCTGACCTAGTTCTGCTCAGCATACAATTTCTTGAACAGCTTCTTGTCCCTTCTCTCCGTAGCCAAATCGCACATGTCCATACCGGTATGCTTCAGAGGTAAATTAACAAAATCAATGAAGTATAAATCACATTCACAAGGAAACTGAAAGGAAAATTAGGAATTTTATCATGTGTTTCTTACCTTGCAATTAGCTGTTTGTAGATGTAATACTGAGAATTACCCATGACACAAAAAAAATCCAACACCAGTTAGGGTTTTTATTTTGGGTTCTTTTTAATTTCTTCAAATGATTGAAAATCAACACCAATTATTAATCAATTGACGACCTTGAATAGATTTGAGGAAGTGAACGATTATATTAGGGTTTTAAAATTGGGAAAGTTTGGATTTTCAGAAATCATGAGGAGATGAAGTAAAGAGTTTGTTTAACAATGATGAACATAGTTCAGAAGATAAGATTTTTCTTTTTGAAGGTGAGAAATAAACTTTTGCAGTTATCTCGGGAATTTGTGGAGAAGATGAAGAACAAGGTTTGGGAATAGGATAAAAAATGAGAATTTCTCCTGTTGATTTTTCCAGTTTCACCATTATTGTTGAAGAGGGGTTTTAATTTCTAGATTCATGGATGAGATGAAGATGCAGAAGGTTTGTCGGTAAGGGAAAAGAAAAGAGAATGAGATGGGATAACCGAGAGAGAAGTGATAGGGAGAGGAAGGTTTGTTTCTAGAAGGAACTATGAAAAGTAGTTTTCACGGTGGACTTAATTGAGGTGGGACCATAGAAACATGTTTCTCTGGCTGTCCTAATATAAATCCACGTGGAAGCCTTTTATATTTACTAACTGCCCCTTTACATTAAGACTGGTATGGCAGTTTGATTTGCTTTTGTTATAAAAAGACTGCTTTTGGGAGACCATATAAAGAAAGCCTATGGAAGTCTTATTTATAAAGTCCAAGCAGAATTAAAATACTTATTTTCCACTAGTTCTGTACTCTTGTTTTATTCTGGCCTATAATACGAAACTACTAGTTGGTTTCTCTTCACCTGGATCTACGCGCGGCTGAGGAAAAGCATGTTTAGTGGTTAATTATAATTAGCTAAGTTAATAGATTAGTTCGATAATGATTAGTTAAATTTTAATCACTTCACTTGGGTGAGAGTAGAAGGAAATTTTTTTGAGGTAATACGAATTCTCCATATAAAAATAGAGTTTTTTCGAACGCTCTCATTAACCGGAGCTTCTGGTTGATTCTGGCCCCACCATTTTAATTTTCGACCAATAAATTTTGAGGAGAATCTTTGTGACCCACAATATATTTTCGGACCAATCACATTAAAGAAAAAACAATTATCAAAAATAGATAAATCTAATCAAAGTAAAATCACATTTGTATATGCAATGTTCATCACAATTTCGTCACAAAATTAATTTAATCATAAACGATTAAGAAAAATTGTCCAAGTCCAATGTCCGATTACAGTTTTATAAACAGTGAAATCGTAATTACAAATCCAAGCAACTACAATTAAACTAATCGTAATTAGTTTAATTATAATTACAATTTATAATTAAACTAATCGTAATTACAATTTACAATTTACAATTAAAATTCTTATGAAAGATCAAATTTTGATCAATGAATGAAATTAAAAAAATTAAAATAAAGAATACTTACCCGTAGATTGTAGTATTTATCTTTGTCCATTGCTATTTTTCGCCAAAGAATTGGTTGTCAATCCTGTCCACCATTCAGAATACGAAATCGAAAATTGTGATATTAAGCAAAATTCTAAGAATGAGTGCACAAAAAACATTGGTAGAAAAAAAAAATGAATTAGTTTCAAAACTGTTTTTCATATTATTTTTTTACCCAAAAAAAAGAAAAATTCATTCCTAAACATAGAAGATCAATAATATTTTGATAGAAGTAAATGTGTCAAACCAAAAAATATTTTATTTTACAAGTAAATACAGTAAATATATTACATATTGAAAAATATAGTGATTTCATTGCAAATTTTCACCTTAGTGTTTATTTAAGAGTATTTAGTGCATTTAAAAAGGATATCTCGAGGTGAATAAAGATTGGTAATTTTTTTATAGGTATGTAAACTCGTGATTTTCATGGCTTGAGCATGCCAAAAATAATAAAATAGATAAATAATTAACCAAAAATATTATGTTACAGGGCCTATAACCCGTGGATGTGCTCAAACTAGATAATTATGGTTGTATATAGAGGATACTATGTAATGCTTTTATTATAATCTCCTAATAAGATCGTTCTTCTCCTTCCTCTTATCTTTCTCTGTTTCATCTATAATTCTCCTTAAAACACGTTAACATGCACGGTGTTATACCGCAGAACTAGATTGGATTTGGTAGATTTTTTTTCTCCACATGGATGATTTACATCAACACAGTTATGTAATTACCATCAAGCTAATGTTAAAATCGCTGGAATTGAATCAGATAAGTTGGATCTGTTTGTCATATATATATATATATATATATATATATTTTCCTTCTTCCCCTACTTTTGATTTCATTTTTGGGTACTGCCTTGTATTATATCATCATGTTTTATAATTTTTATATAAATACAAATTGATCACGTTTTATGGGCGTGAAAATTGATTGAGCGTGGGAATGGTCGTTTGTAGTTTCCGTAAAGGACGATGAAGAATCTCCTATATGTTCATGTTCACGGAGAAGAGAAAGAAATCCAGTCCCAAATCCCATCTGTCTGATTCTGAATGTTTCTGACACATTTGTCCGATTCTGAACGTTTCCTACCGTTTTGTCCGGTTCTGAACGTTTCCGACCCATCTGTCCGATTCTAAACTGTGTCCGACCCAGCTGTCCGATTCGTTCCAACTCAGTCCGTTCCAGCCTAACCCGGTATGGTTCAGGTCAACCCGGTCCAGTCCTGGTCCAGTGCGACCTGGTTCATCATGTCATGTTCCGACCCAAGTTCCAATAGCGACCTGTCCTGTCCTGTTCTGTTTTCGGGGCGCGCGGTACCAGAAATGTTCCGGTTTCATATATACATAGTAGGAACCAAAGTATGAGGTATGTAACTATAACGTGGGTTTTTACATTGAATATTAGTTTTGATTATTTTTGTCTTAAGATAGGTCCACAACATATAAACAGTCAATTTAAAGTATGATTGTTGATCTCGATCATTAAGAATTTTGGTCTTAATTAATGCTTTTTTGTTCTCTTGAATATGATATGGGTTATAGTTGAATGGTGTCTTTTGTTGAATTTTGGTTGTACCAACTCGACTCAAATTTATTTATTTGGGGTTTATAAGTACTTGGACCGTTATTGCGTACTTGATATTGTCTCCCCAAATTTGAATGTTTCGTGGAATGTAATCCACTTGCTTGACTATTAAAGAGTCGGTATTTTCAAAAGATACGTTGCAAATAAAATCACATGTATTCCAATTTTTTTTGTGGAAGAACTCATAAAAGATGATATGAGTCATTTTTTTTCCATTTCTTTACTTCATCCATGATACTAACGAACCAGTATATGTTGAAGTATGACAACAAGAGAACTATTTTAGTAATATATTCAACCTAAAGGAAGTGGTTGACATGTGTAGTGAGATTCTCTTGGCCTGTTGAGATGAAGAAATTTCTCAAATTAAGTTAAATGTAGCAAAAATTGAAAATGGAAAGAACCCCGAGGTAATAAGGGTTAGACGTACCAACTCATATAAAGCATGTGAAAAGGGACATATATATCATGAGACGACAAAGATGTATCCCCCTAGTAATGACACTAAAGTATAGATATCAACTGAATATGGGATAAAGCTAAGATGTGATTCTAGCTCCCATCATAAATGAAAGAGTTGGAAATGCACCTGGTCATAGGTGTTGATATATACAATGTAATGTGTGTATCATAGTAGCAACCAATTTTTACATCAACTTTAACGGAAACAAGAACTTTCCCGGGACAATTGACTATCTTATTTAGTTGAACTAGATCCAATATCTGCACCTATTGAATGAAAACGCGAGACATAAATTCTCTAAAGCACTTGAGATATATTGGGTGAAACGTAATATATATCCAGTCTAAAGTACTTGAGTTGAATCCCACTTTTATTGCATAATAAGGCCACACCACTTATTAAAACTCTCAAGACCCAAATGTCTAACTCATAGTTGTTTTTCTTCCACTAGCTTAAGGAATTTAAACTAGTTGTTGAACTATTTCCTTATAATGTGACTACGAGGATTGGATCATCGAGCGCAGCTGATTAATGATTTTTGATTGTGATTGTAGTAAATAAGATTCGTTTCAGACTTGTGAAGGAAATGGAATTTTTAGATTTAATAAAAATATATATATACAAAAATATTAACAATGGTGAGAGGAACTGAGACTAATGATTCGGACAATCTTCATAAAATAAGGCTCAATGAATTATTCTCGACAATAATTGCTCAAAACATAAGTTATATGGACTCTTATTTTGCCAAAGTATATTCTCAAAAAAATTGATTGTAAATGTTAAGCATGGAACATCAAATCACCTAAGCTAAGCATGACCCATCTAATCAAATAACACCCAATTTAATCAAATCATATTTCAAATAATTTTTAGTGCAAAAGTCTTAAAAAGAATTAATTAAATTACTCATGTATGAAGCTCGGCCTCCTCCGTCATCCCAGTATTGGGGTTTAGCTACTCATATTAATCATGTTCTCAAAATACATAATTGATGCTGAAAATATGATTAAATGAGTGGAAAAAATATACAACAGTGAATCTAAGACCCACAAGAGACGTCCATAAATAAACGATAAAAGCTTACTGCTGTTTAACAACGACAAAGAGAAATTGATGTTGACGCTGGTTAAGAACGACGGTCCTGGGAGGTCCGTTCTTCATCTTCTTCTTCTTCTACAGCAGCAGCAGGAAGCTTTCCTGCAACTCATGTTCTTCGCCTCTGCAACCTCTCTCTGGTCTCTGCTTGACCCCTAAACCCTTCCAAGACTCTCCCATGCACACAAGAACTTCAATTTTGCTCGTGTTACAGTACACGTGCTCTGTTTTGGGTGTGTGAATCATACCGAAAATTCCATCCAAATTTGATCGATCATGTCACCCATACTATGTTCCTTAACCTATATCACATCTCTATACCAAATTTCAGCCATTAAATCGACCCATAACCCCTTCATTTTGACTGATCGAAATTCTGCCAGAACTTTTTAGAAATTTCCCGCCAAAATCGTTTTTTGAATTTTTGAATTTGAGAAGAAGGTGCCCCTTATCCAGAGTGCTGGGGTGCGAATAGTAATTTGGGTGGAAATAGTAATTTTTCCGGGTTCCTCCGGGACATTTCTGGGGTGTTTCTGGTACATTTCTGGGGTGCCTTTAGTACTTCTCGCCGGGGTGTAAAACATCACTTATTGAGCAACTCTTTCTACACAAGGGTATTTCTCCAAAAATTACCTACAAACACACAAAACACCATAATAAGGACGAAAACGAGTACTAACAGTACGAAACATTGAGGACAAATTAGACAAATAAATGCGTCTATCAGCAGCACTGCTCAAAATTTGTTTTCGGGATAGAACAAAGACGTCACAAAAGCTCTATATATATCGAGAGCTAATCACACCTTGTTAAATTCCAAAGAAATCCATGCAAGTGGATATCATATGGAAACTCACAGTGATGAGAATGTAATTGATTGCGTCTTTTATAACCTTTAATGAATGTGGAAGGAAGCATATTCTTAGAGAAATTTATGAGTCAATTTAGTGAAATATAAATCACTAGTATTTGGATTGTTGAATCCATATTGACTCATACAGTCTTTGGGAATAACCATAAAGTAACTTTGGTTGTGACATGATGATCGTTTTGAAAGGACTCATACGAACATCACTTTATTTGAGTGAACAAAAACGGGAAAAAGATTGACAGAATACGAAATGATGGCATATCTCTCAATAAGTGTTCTCTAAAGAACTATATGCACAACCCCCATTCCCGTTATGATTTTAAGTAAGAGAGCATATCACTAATTTCACAAAGTCTTCAGTAAAACAGGATCGAGACCATCCTAAGATGCAAATGGTAAACAATCCATATTATAAAGATAACAAGGTGAAATTAGAAAAATATGCATGCAGAATGCGGACCATTAAAGTGACTTATGACTCTGGTGAATGTTTTGACATTTTGGACCAGTTATAGTTCCCAAGAAATTTGCGTTTAAAAACTCCTAGCACATATTACACAATACAAAGTGCAAAGGCTCACCACAGTGATAGAGAATTTACATCAAAAGGACTTGATGAATATTGCATGTTTAATAAGATCAACATAGAGCATCTTATACCCAATGGTCTTGCAGAGGCTACCATCAAAGGTTACAGATGGTACCTAAGGAATATGTTATGCATACCAACCTATCTTTTATTGCTTTGGGGATATGCAATATTACACGCATCTTACTTAATTCATTTTTAGAACCCAATATTAGTCAACCTTTTCTGCGTACCAGTTGGTAACTGGATTTAAGCCTGACATTCGTGTTCTTACGCATTTTTGGTTGCACTGTATATGTGCCATTACGACTGCACATCGTACTATGATGGGTCTTCAAAACTGTTAAGTAGTTATGTTGGAATGAGTTCCCAACAATTATCCCTATTTTAAAACTTTTGGCAGGAGATCTCTTACCGCTAATTTGCGGGTTATCACTTTAATGAGACAGTCTTCCCGTCGTTAGGGGAGATAAGAAAAGGTATTTTCTAAGGGAACGACAAGAATTGTCGTGGTGTGTTCCCACTGTATCTCATATTGATTCTTGTACTCCACAAATGTAAATGTGAAGTGATAAAGAATATTCGATTTTCAGAATGTACACTGATGTTGCTAAAGTGATGAGATCACACATACCATCTACAAACCTACCTGCAAAGTTACAAATCCTCAATAAGGGATATACACCATAGACTAAGGTGTTGCAACTACACTTAGTGGAAGTGTGATTGAGGCCATGGATCCATAAAAGAAGTTGGAGAGATCACTTGGTTCGATCAATCCTCACCTAGAAAGGAAGTGGGTGAGTAAGGCACAACTTATTTATATCATCAAAAATCATCTCATAAGATTGTCTCTGAATATGTCCATGAATCAAACTGGAGGACGCTCCGAAGTTTTAAATGATTCTAGAGAACAGTGAAATCCTGGCGGATTATGAGAATGCATATGAGTCAATGGAAGTATCATACGTGCACAATGATGATACAATCCATAAACAGTTGCTCCAGAAATAGAGCACAATGAGATCGAACCATGCTTTATTTTGATTAATTTCAAATAAATAGCATATTTGGCTTACGCAATCCAGGTAGAACTTAGTTCTTTGACAAATATACAGGTATTTGGTGTGGCAGTGCTAACCAACCAAGTGTAAAGCCTATTGGACATACATGATTAATTTGTCACAAAGCATAATGAAAAGAAAGCAGTCTTAAAGGATAAAGACTCGCCTTGTGGCGCGAGGTTTCTCACAAAGCCCTGGAATTTTTCTTTTGTAATGAACGTTATAGCGTTCTGCTACTTAGTTAGCCTAGTAATTTCAAAAAGACTTGAAATGCAGCATATGGTTATTACAGTAGAACTTCGATAAATTAATTCGTGATAAATTAATAGCTTCGCTAAAATAATATTTTTTACTAGTCCCAAATTGGGCCAGTGTATTAAATTAATAACCTCGCTAAATTTATAAGATAATATAATTTTTAAGTGTCCAATAGGGCCCAACTGAAATATAAATTAATAATCATTATAATAGCACTACATTATGAAGCCTTACTAAAATAAAATTCCAAAGTTGTTTGTTTTCTTGTTCACATTTATGCCACATTGGACTTTATCTATGATATTTTGTAGTCCCTTAAGGAGTTCAGGAGTGCGTTTTTCAAATTGTAGGAGGAAATCATTTAGCTTTACTATTGATAAAATTTCTTTTTTTACGAGAAACTGGATCCACAACGCAACTATCATCCTTTAGTTCCTCTCCTTGGGGATTTGATATAACACTCCCAATAATTTCTTTGTCTGTCCAAATTTCCGCACTGTTATCATTTTCACATGGATAGTCTAGCGACATGTCGACATTTATTTGATTACAGTAATTCAACTCCTTGATTATAAATCCAAGTTCATTAATACCTTCATCTTCAACGACTGGTACATTTCCATTTTTTTGTGACTGAAGTTTACAATGTTGTAAACAATTTGCAATTGACTTTTATTGAACATCTGTTGTCCATGACAAAACTGCAATATTGGACATTGATTTTTTCTGGACTTAATTTTCATGTTTCATAACCTTGAATGAATTTTTTTTATGGGAAATCTTTAAGTTAACTTAAATATTTCGTTTTCTTTTATTTTTGAAACTTAAACTTAGAATGTTTCGATAATTTAATAACTTATTAATTTATCGATAGATTAATACTTCGCTAAATTGATAGAATTTGACAGCCCCAACATTATTAATTTATTGAAGTTTTACTGTATGTATATCTGAAAGATTCAAGAGATAACAGATATTTACAAAAGTACTTGATAGACTTTTGTTTCCCAAATCAAGTGACTCTAAACCATAGACTGCATTTACAGTTAGATATAACCCTCACTTATAGATTGAAGCAATCAGGCGGATGTGGTATACCCGTCTAAGTGACTATTTGATTTGGAGGGGATAGACAAGTAAGGTATTTTTCCTTGCGTATTCACAAGAAAGTTCCTGATTTGGAATTGTAGCTATCTATATCGATGGTACAGACATGATGGGTACTCTTGATGTAATAAGAGACCTTAACAGCTATTTGAAATCCGAATTTGAGATGAAAAGTCTGGGGACAGCTCGACCAAATATTGAGCTTGTGGTATATTATTCCACCAGTTTGCATATGTCTAAAGTTGTCAGGCAATTTAACAAAGACATGCATCTGGATAGCACTGCCATGATTAGTCGAGGTTCAAATGTAAGTAAGTGAGCATTTTGTATAAAAGAAGATGTGTTGGGTGATGAAATTCCCATATCTAAGTACAATAGATGCATTGTTGTACTTAATATAATATTGTACTCGATAAAATTTTGCATCCTCAAGGAACTTGTTAGCTAGATATAGATCATCGCCAACACAACGTCATTGGAATGGTATAATGAATGTAATCATGTACTTAAAAGTAACCATTGACATAAATTTGTTTTATCCCTGCAAAGACATAAAAAGGAATGCTAAAGGAACTGCAATCCAAAGGTTGTTGATTATGAAGGAACGATAATCTCTTCTCCAACGAAAGTAATCAGGGGGAGATATGGTAGACTGTTTTCTAAATCATTACCGATATTCAGTTTCGAAAAGTACATGACTAAAGGAATTGTCTGGAACAACTCTGAAATTAATCAGGGGGAGATTCCGACATCAGGAGGAGGATCCAAGGATATGATGTCGACATATTTTACTTCGAAATTGAAGTTGTGTTGTACTCTTTTTACCTTCGATCGAGAATAGTTTTTCCCAAAGGGTTTTGTCACTCGACAAGGTTTTTAGCGAGACAACACTAAAAACATCAAGTATATTGAACGTTCAAGACATGAAGATCGCGTTGATATTACTGAAAATATCTGAATCAAAGAAATGAAACGCGATAGTCTGTTAAGCAACGTAACTTCCAGAATCAATAACAGGATCTTATAAACATTCATGTCATCAAAGTAAAGTGTGATAAACTCCTTTTGACTGCACTAGACTAATAAAAATTGTTTGGCATCAGGGGGATCATCTAATGGCGTGTTGAACTATTTTCCTTCACCGAGGTTACCTTTTCCTATGGGATTTTGTTACTCGACAAGGTTTTCAATGAGGCAACGTATACGTATCCAATTATGTTCTAAGTTTAATTAATATTATACTCTTTTCTTTAGTTCGGGTTCTATCCCTTTGGGTTTTCCCTTACGAAGTTTGACCGAGGCAATTAACTTAGACTCATCGTCTTTTAAGATCGTATTGCATGTGATGAACTACATGTAAAGTACGAGACAACATGTGAAGTATTACATTGCAGAGTTGTGCCAAAGTTTTGTCCCACTGGGTTTTTCCTTATCAAAGTTTTAATGAGGCAATGGACTTCGATAGAAGTCATCAAGGAGAACGACATTTGAAGAATTATATGTGAAGCACTGTCTATAAAGTTTTGTTTTGTTATTGAACCATATAAGGGGGAGTGTTACAGGGGGCCTACGGCCCATGGATGTATGGTCCAACTAGATAATTAGGGTTGTATATAAAGGATAATATGTAATGCTTCTATTCTAATCACCTAATAAAATTGTTCTTCTCCTTCCTCTTATCTTTCTCTGTTTCATCTATAATTCTCCTACAACAGAAATCGTATTGAAATCCTGATGTTGATGATATTATTTCCAAAACATACTCCTATTAATTATGGGTTTAGTTCTCAATATAAAGCATCCCAGTAAATACCAAACGTGTTGTTTCGACACCGCTTCTCTCCTCTAAGAGAGGATTTGGTTTTACCTTTTTTTTTCTCTCGATTCATGCTTTAGTTGTATGATCCGTGTCTGTTGTTATTTTGCAGATTTCTTTGGTCGCATGGTACTGTAATCGACTGTCGCATGAAAGAAGTTGGTATGTAAATTTCCGTGATCTCTTTTAAATATTGGCATTTGCATATGTATAGGACAAACTTTCTCTCTTTAGACGAGCCCATGTTAAGAAGGAAATGTAGAAAGGTTTTTTCTTCTTCTTTCACCTTTTTGAGAACTGAACAGTTGAAGAGAAGAGAGAAAGTGTCGTAACGTAGAGAGATTGTTTGATGGGTAAATAGATATATGGAGAACCGGCGACGACTTTATGGTGCTCCATTTCTGTACGCCCAAGGAAAAGATATTTTGGTAAGAAATTTCTGGATTCTTCTGTACTTCAATTTTTTTTTTTCATTTAAATCATTGTGGGCGAATCTCCGGATTTTTGTGTGGTGTAGTGGTTTTTCAGATTTTGTTGAGGTAGTTGGAAGTCGAATGTTGCTATGCTTCCAGCTGCCATCACTTGAACGCATAGAAACAAACTCATATATAGGGCTGCACAACGGGTAGGGTGGGTAGGATATGGCCTATACCCGCCACCCTACCCGTTTACCGGCGGTTAAGAAAATCTTTATCCGCCACCCTACCCGTCAAATAATGGATAGGGTAGGATACGGTTAAAAAACTGGCGGGTAGGGTAGGGTTGACGGGTAGGAGTAGGGTATGTGCATTTCTAGGTAGGGTGGGTAGGATATGGTCTATACCCGCCACCCTACCCGTTTACTGGCGGTTAAGAAAATCCTTACCCGCCACCCTACTCGCCAAATAATGGATAGGATAGGATAAGATTAAAAAACTGGCGAGTAGGGTAGGGTTGACGGATATGGGTAGGGTATGTGCACCCCTACTCATATATGAACACATGGCTTGGATGAGGTGATTAAACAAATTAAGTATCAAAGCTTTTACTGGTGTAAAAATTCAGAACCAATAAAAGGGATTTATCTAGAGAATGTAATCTTTGGGGACAATTCTTCGTTACTTAGTTGGTTTGTCCCTTTTGATTTTTATGGGTTGTTTGGAGTTATTAGTGAGGAGCTGTAAGTTTTACTGTTTCTGCTTTTGTTTTAGGAGGTGTAACGTAACCCTTCTCATCCCTTCACACGCTGCTTTTAATGTCGAACGGTGACCAATATCGACAAAAAAGAGGACGACAAAAAAGCGGCCAATATATTCCATTGGAGTCCCTCAAAACACATCTAAATATTTGAAGTTTCGCGCCGAAGGGGTTGATGGTAGTTAATCGAAAGAACCTTAAGTTTCCTCACAGCTCTCTGTTACAATGATAGCCTTTCCAAAGTCAAAATCGTGTGGTTAGCATGAGGTTTTTTGCCAGTCAGATTCCAGTAGTGGCTTGGCTTGGAAAACGATGGTTGCACTATATAGAACCCGTAAGGAACATAAGCAATGATCAGCCGTGGAACGTTGTCAGCCCTGGACTGCTTTTATATAACCAATCTCCCAAATGAAATATCTGCCTTAACTACGTCCATTTAACCTTAATGATATGCCAAAAACATGGAAGGACATAATCGAAATTGGGGAGCTTATAAAGCCAAACAAGAATTTTTTGAGGAGATTATCATGTATCGCGATCTCGATCATGTTTCTGCTAATGAAGTACATGCACATAGTGATTAAGTGAACCAAAAATGAAAAAATATACTCCCTCCATTTCTAAAAATTAGGCTTGTTTTCTTATTTGGGTATGTCAAAAAAATAGGCTTGTTTCCATATGTGGAACAAAACTAGTCATAAAAATCCAAGGTGACCAAACTTGTGGTACAAAAACCCCACTCAAATGTTGGGATTCATTGAAACTCCATCTTAAACTAAATTGATACAAAAACTCCAAATTTTAAAAAATTGATACAAAAACCCCAAATTTCAAAATTGATTTCATCAAATTTTAATTTTATGATGAAACCAATTTAGTTTCATCAAAATTTTGTTTTTTGGGGTTTTTGTGTTACTTTTGTTTTGGCGGGTTTTTTGTGGATGGATAGTGACACCTTTAGGATTATAACTCGCGGACCGTATGTGGAAAGTCAAATGTTATGATTTTACTAGTATACCCATAGAGGGACCACTTTTCTCTCTCCCTTTTCTCTCTTAATATAAAAAGGGGACCACTTCTCTCTCCCATTTCTCTTAGGTTGTGTTTGATAGGAGTTAATTCCATGGAATTAACCATCTTTCCATGATAGCGTGTTTTCATTCGTTTGGTCACAAATCTGTTTCCATGGAATTGCAATAAAAATGTGGCCTAAAGTAGGTTTTAAACTCAATTCCGTGGAATTTCATGGAAAGTCTTTCCTTGCCTCCTCCAGGAAACTGATTCCATGGAAACATTTTCCATGGAATTGTTTACTTTCTCTGTTATCAAACACAGCCTTATATCAAATGAGTGGGGACCAAGGATAGATCAGAAAAAAACATGAAAAAGTGGCTACAATGATTGGGTTTCTTAAATTTTGTGAAAACCAAACAAGCTATCTTTTAGATACGGAGGGAGTATAAAAAAAAACAAAAACATAAACTCCAGAAATTAAAAAATATCAAAATTAGAAAAAGTCCGAAGGCCATAATTTTTATTTGTTTTGTTCTATTACATTGCTTTTCTATTAGTTTACTGTATATTTTTTTTAAATTTTCAAGATTATGAGCTTATTGAATTTTTATTAGTTTTTTTTACTGATGTTGTTTGTTTTTAATGAATTAACTAAATTTAAAACATCATAAACGAGACACTGACCTGTGCGTAGTGCGGGTGACCAATTAGATGAGTTGTGAATATGGTAAAGCAAAGGGAACCCTATATAATACTTACGGTTGCCTCTTCAGGGAGTGTTGATCAAAAATAACATCACATCTTGCTCGATGCATATGTCACGAAGGATCATTTTCTTCATTAGGTTAGAACTCGGTTAGAATTCTCTTGAGAAATGAAAGACAATGTTGTCCGCATTACAGCCCCAACTCTCTCCTTACGGCGCCTCATGCTGCATACGTTATGAAAAAAAATAAAAATTGATGACTAAATTTATTTAAATATTGAAAATTATTTCAACAACAGTGAGATTCAGAAGAGTAGATCATCACCTGCAAGACATCATTTCAACTAAACATGAGGAACTAAAACATAAGAAAATAATGTGAGGAGCGAATACTTAAATTTGGCTTTAGTGATGCACGCAGGTATAAAACTCATCTTAGAGTGGTCGATAACAGTTAAAATACGATCTTTGTTCTTCTGGGTAGGACAGTGGAAGAGTACTACCTTCATCATATATCGATATGTTTATAAAAGAAATATACTGATACGTTTGCATAATAATGTCCAGGGGAACAATCTATGGAGGCATTGGCACAACTTGATGATTTAGTGGACAAGAAATTTGATGTGTTGTTTTTAAGGTTCCATATAGAAATCGGATCAAACTGTTTCATGATCTCGAAGGTTAATAAGTACAATACTCCTTATCAAGGCAAAGAGGAAACAAAAGAATGCATTATGTCGAAGACATCAATCATTCTTACCAGGGAAGAGAGGAGGTGAAATAATGCTTTGCGTCAATGACAAAGAGGATACGAAAGAAGCTATGAAGAAGCTCCTCTTCATTGTCTCCCTTAGAATTTATATTTGTTTTGGCCTTTTTTGGGTTATGTGTTTTTTCTTGCACACCAACTCAGGTATCAGTTTATTATTATTTATTCTTTTGACCAATATGTAGTATTTAAAAAACTTATAACATTTTCGCTTTAATGAAGTTGGTTTTATAAAATGAGTCCAAAATGCTGACTTACAAAATGAGCACTCCCAGCTTACAAAATGCTGACAAAATCAATGCCGACAAATGTTACGAAATGTATTGAAAATGGTATTCCCAACTTACAATGCCGACATTGTAAGTTATTTATCGAGCACGCCGATACTATTTTTCGGCATGGTCTTCATCACTTCCGGTATGATCTTCATCACTAGTACAATGCCGGCGATGTAAAAAAAAAAAATCACTTCCGGCGTGGTCTTTATCGTTTCCGGCATGGTATTCATCACTTCCAGCATGGTCTTCATCACTTCCGGGATGGTTTTCATCACTAATACAATACCAGCAATGTAAAAAAAAATCGTTTTCAAAGTGAGAGACGATAGAGAAGGAGAAGAGAATTTGAAAGGGAATGAGAATATTTAGGTTTGATTTTGTTTCAAAGGGTAGTTTAGTATTTCCGTCCCTAAAAAACAACCCTTAACAAGAACTATTATATGGAAATACTAATTCATATCCCCCAATTAGTTTTCATATCCCCAATTGGGCTTTTTTTAGGCTTCTCTTAAATATAGCACATACTTTTATTAACTATAGCCCACATAAAATAAGTGATTAATCTAACCAAACAGACTCTTATAAAATTATTAACATAACCCATGAAATTATATACAACTTTTATATATAGCCCAAAGTAAATTATCAAATCCCTAAATCAAAATAAAATAAAATAAAGTTAATTATATAATTTTCATAATTCAAGTTATGTAAGATCTATGGCATAATTGATGATTTTTAAGAATACTCTTTAATGTAATCATGATTGGGAAAAAAGAACATCATCTTAGAATATTTTTTTATTGAATAATAGTGCATATGGAGTTTTAGAAAATTGATTTTTTGAAAAAAGAATAAAACCTTATTTGATTTCATTTCGGTTTTCGATTGATATGGTTGTGGAGAATTTTTAAGAGAATAGTTAGAATATATAACCTCAATTGAAATTATTGTAATTATGATTTAGGAAAAATAACATCATTTTAGAGAAAAGGTGAAAAGTTGGGTTTATTTTGTTTTTGGGGAAAAGTAAAAATTAAGGTTCATAATTGTGCAATTTGTTAGAATAATGAGAGAACAATTAGATACAAATTGAAATATAATTTAGTTTGGATCTAAAAAGAAGTTAAGGTTTATATTAGGGAAAAATAGGCGCGGTCCAAAAAAAATAATATTATAATTGTCAGGCCCACAATTAATTTTGAGTTCTGTGATACCCATAATTATATGAAATTATTAAAAATGTCTGCTGACGGATTATGCATCCGCATGACGGGTTATGCATCAGGGGTATAATTGGCAACACAACTTGGATATAACATATCTAAAAAACCCCGCCTTGGAATTTTACAAATTTTATATCGTTCGAAGCTTTTTAAGAGAGCTACACAACGAGTACAAACAACAATATCAAATTTTTGTTTTTAAAGAAAAAATTGGAGGTGGTCCTCATTTTAGGAAAAATTTCCGAAAAATAGATACATAACTATTATGAAGCCACCTAAAAAGATGCATAACACATTATGCAGACACAACAAAAAGATGCATAAACGTTATGCAACCATATTTTGGTTCATGCATTTACTAATTTAGTTATGCAACCACTAAAACGATATATACGCCTAAAAAAATAACATCACAAAATACAAAAGACGCATAACGAGCTATGTAATAATTTTCTCGACTACATAACAAGTTATGCATCCATTGTTTTGGTTAATTTCAGTGCTTACAAAAAAAAAGTTGATGCATAATGCGTTATGCTGCGATTTTTTTGGATGCATATGAAGTTATGCATCGATTTTTTTATTTCAGTGCTTACAAAAAAGTGGTTGCATAATGCTTTATGCATCCATTTTCACGACTGCATAACATGTTATGCAGATATTATTTTAGGTGCATGATAACTTATGCAGTCTTTTTTTAATGTTGGTTTTAATACTAACAAAAAATTTGTTGCATAACGTGTTATGCAACCATTTTCTGGACTACATAATAAGTTATGCACCAACTTTTGTAAATGCATAACAAGTTATGTAACCATTTTCATAGTTGCATAATAGATTATTTAACCATTATGACCAACACCAATACATTCATAGGTTCCCAACCAACAACACCAACTCCTCAAACTCATATAAATAAGAAGAATACCTGTGTTACAACGATACGCCTAAAAAAATAATCAGCCGTATCGATACGTATTTACACGGATACGCGTACTAATACTCCCAATACTTCAAGATACAACTCAGTTAGAAAACTTTGACTAAATATTAGAAAATTTAGATATTTTACTAGATTCTATTAGAAGTTTTAACTATAGTGACAAAATATTAGTTCCGAATCTGTCCACTGATCTTGCTCTAGACTTTCTTCCTTCTTATCCAGACTTTTTCTTTCTTCAGTGAGGTTAATCATACAGATTATATTTTAATAATGCAAACACATGTATGTATTTTGTTAAGTTTCTATCTTATACATAATATACTTATTTTAGACTACTGATCAATATTGAGTATGCCGTATCGCCGTATTTTAGTTTTTCAAGATGGTGTATCATAGTAGCGTATTGGTATTTTGTATCCGATACCGTATCCGTATCGTTGCAACACAGAAGAATACATCAAAGTATGGTACACATGAACATCTGAAGTATGGAAATGGATCACAACTACACAAATTTCACAAATAAAAAGGGACATCAGTTGATTCACTACTAATTCAAGTAGTTATAGAGTATGTTGTAACTTGTACTAGTACTTTCTAAAATAAAAGCTATATTATTAGAGAAAATACAGAACATACAAATAATAAATTAAATACATAATATCAACAATGTGAACAAGGACCACAAGGTTTCAAAACCGGAAGGGATGTCTATTTTTCCAACATTTAATATTTCTAATTATTCATAACGTGATAGTACTCAAAGTACTGATGTAACATCTTATATCTTAGAGGCTTCAGAACTTACATTGGCTGAATGAGATAACATGTACTCCCATTTGCTTATTTTCAGCACCAAGAAGAAAAGCTCCAACATTGACAGAGGAGACCCCAAACTACATTACAGATGAGGATTACAGACTTTTTAACCATGACTCAAGTCCTTCCACACATTTCAAGACCTTTGCTACACCTCCAGATACTGAAATATGGTTTATCACCATATCAAAACAAACACATTCTGTGATTCTGTCCCCACCAGTTGCTACTAGCCAAATGTTGTCAAGGAGAAAAAGTAAGCAAGAAACCCGGATACAAAAACAAACAAAATTTAAGAAGAAAGAAGTGAGCATACCCCACTTGTCAACAGACGTAAAGCAGAAGCATTCTTTCTAGTATCTAAAAAGCAAGTAGGGTGTGAAGCATCTGTCATTGCCTCCAGAAATCATGAATCGTTCAATCTCTTCCTGGCATAGAGAAGATCAGTATTAGCCCGTACATGTACATATGGATTAGGTAGCACCAATTTATACGATATTCACTACAAATCGCGGGTCACCTAAGTGCTAAACATGCTTATGATTTTGGCTCACTGTTATTTTCTTATCGGGATCCTTGGAGAATTCATCATTAATTAACAACCTGAGGTATCAATATAATGCATAACTAGTCCGTAAACCACCAGTCTTAGAAAGAAGATCATTCACTGCTTCCAATTTAATTTTAGTATTTGCTTTTCTGCACTTCCCTGTGTATCTGAAAACTCAAATTTTATCTATCCGTAAATGGAGAAAACAAAATGTCATGTAGAAACCAATCTCTGAAAATCAATATAAACAAAATTCTGAAAGTAATACATAGCAGTATCTACATTAAATACTAGAGTAGCAGATATTGTGGTTGTAACTTGTAATAACCATATGAGGACACTGACAGGTACATAGTATCTGTTGAGAAGGGGAGGAGGAGGATCTTCATAGATAGAAGAATGTTTATGATTCTATACAATTAATTGTTAATCATACAAATCTAAAACCTTATATTGATATCAGAAACACATACAAAAAAAAAAGGATTCCTAGCCAGATCACAAACGGTACTCAAACAACAATCAACAAAAACAAAATAACAATTGAAGCCAGATCCAAAAAAACGAACCTAAGATCGCCTTTAAGTCCGTAGATGTCCCTTTCCCCGCGTGAAATCTCATGTTCTTCGAAACCCTAAGCAAACAACAAAAACAAATATCTAAAACCTAAAAGAGAAAAATCGAAATCGAACTAAACCTAGAAACAAAAATTCGAAGTTGAAATCTAGAGAGAATCTCAATTGCAAAGAAAATCAACAGCTTCTCTCGCCTCTCCCTTCCTGTTTCCTGAAGAAAATGAAGAAGATAAAACACGAAGAACTAAGTGGAGTGTATTCGATCAGGATTAATATGGATAAAAACATATACTCCCTCCGTTTTTTTAATAGGCCACTTTTGTTTTTAGCGAAATTTAAGGAAATTAGGAGAACTAATCATTGAAAGTGGTCTTCATGACATTTGTCAATAAAAGAAGTGAAGTGAAATGATCCCCGTGACACTTGTTAGTAAAAGAAGTATAGTGAAGTGGTCCATATGACACTTGTCACCAAAAGAAGTTAATAGAAAAGTGGTCCCAAAAAATTAAAGTAACATTTAACTTTCTCAATTAAGAAACTGGCCTATTTTTTGAAACTTTTATTTATAGAAACTGACATATTAAAAAAGGACGGAGGGAGTACTAGTTTACCTGAATCAAGTGGATTTATAAAGTTTCTTAAAAGAATCTTATAGATTCTTATAGATATATAATTTTGGATTATAATCGATTAGATTTATAAAAACTGAAGATCGTGTTTCCCTTTTGAATAAAAGCCCATCAATAAAATTGAGGTGATGGGTGGTGGTGTGTGATATATGTGTTGGTGGCGGCGGTAGTTGTTGTTGGTGGTGGTCAATGACGATGGTCGACAGTGGTGGTTGTTGGTGGTGGTGTGTCGTGGTGGTGGTTAGTAGCATAGGTGGTGGTGGGTGGTTGTTGGTAGTCGGTGGCGACGGTGGTGCTGGTTTGGTTGGTGGGGAAAAACATAGTATGATGTGATAAAAAAAGAAAAAAAATTTGTCCACAACAATCCATGTAACTCTTGTAGTTTGGGTTGAGATTATAATGAGATAATAATGTGCATATTTTGCCTACAAGTATCCATAGCAATCCTTATATATCCTTCTCCTCAATTATCCTAAAAAATCTTAAACAAATTGAATACCTAGGATATTTAATGATTCCTGACATATCCTAATTGAATACCTCGGATATTTAATGAATCCGGACATATCCTAATTGAATACCTAAGAGTTTTTAGGATTGTCAGATATCTATCTAAATCATAATCCAATACACCCCTGTAAGTTTAGAAGTTCAGTTAAAAGGAAAACTGAATTACGATAAATATGGGCCTTGGAGAAATTTTTTCAGGAAAACTGGGTACGCGCTTGAATTTTTACGCTCGTAGGTTTTATAGTGGGGAAAATATAAAAAATGGGTTTGACAGTAGATTTCACTTTATATTTTGATTCTGGGAAGAAGAATTATTAGTAAAAGACCATTCTACGCTAAACTTTTTTGGACTAAAGTTAATAAATGTGGGCTACATTTAAGAGAAGCTTTATTTTTTTAATAAAGGTAACTCGTTTGCTTTTGCAAGCCGTTTACTCCCCGGATTAATGAACGGTCCTCATGGTTCCAAAAGGATCGATCTAAACGGAGGCTGTCCTATATCTCTATACGTGTACGATTGTCATCAGTCTCTTACTGATAGCTAACAGTAAGAAACTCATCGTTAAGAAAACAAAACAGTTTTCTAATGGTTCCTCTTCGTTAAAGAAGAAGATGATGTTGTTAACAATAAACCCGAAAATCACAGTCCAAAACCCGAACAAAGAAATTTTTCAAAATTTGAATATATTCAAGACCACCCAATCAAACTATTATTCCTGGAGAGGACGAAATGTTAGACAAATTGTTGTAACTACTAATGCTTCTTCTCCTTCTCCTTCTTTAACAAATGGAACTTCTGAAGACAAAGGGTATATTCAGAACCCTACAACTCATTATGTTTCTTATGATGATGAAGAAAAGGGTTTGATCACTTCAGCTTCTGCTGTTGCAGAAGCTATTAGAAAAGCTTCAACTTCTCCAGTTGAGTTTGTACAAAGAATTGAGAAAGATGGAAAAAATGCTTTGGTTCTACCAAGCACTGATTTTCAGAGATTATGTGATGAGCAACTGGATTTGTTTCGAAGAATCATCGATGCTGATGCCGTGTTATCAGTAAGCGTATAACCCTAATTTAGGTGTTTTTAAATGTGTTTGATTTTGGGGATTGTTTACTTTTATTGGAAATGGTCAGAGCGGGGACTCGAATTGCTGACTTAAGTATGAGAGTCAGCCTCCGGCCTACCGAGCTATTCCCAGTTGGTTAATTTCCTGGTGTTCATTTAGTAGTTTATGTTTACATCTGCACGTTGCAGGTTTATGCGCGACCAGCTGGTAGTTATGTAATGGATCAATTGGAACTTCGCAGAGTTGCATATTTTCCTATTAGTGTAGCTGAAAGATCAGACACTGTAATATTAATTGCAAATTTTGGTGTTTCGCCCGGTTTGCGTATGGCTGAAGCTACTCTTTTGAATCAACAAGTATGTATGTTGATGACATGTAGTATGCATATTGATAAACTCGTCTGTTTCTGTTTCTATTTTTATTTCTAATTGAGTGCTAATGAAATGGTAGGCAGAAGTTATACCAGAGTGTCAGGCAGTGGTTTTTCCTATGGTGAAGCATCCATTTATTGTGGGGTTTTTGGTTGCTGAACTTCCAAAAATGGAGATGGAAATTTGTGGGAAACCAGAACAGGATAGCCAAGATGTACAACTTGGTCGTCCTTGCGAAGAATCTTACATATTCCCTCCATGCTCAGAAAGGAAACTGTGGGAAATTCAGGCTTGCAAGGAGGACACATTAGAAACGTATCAACAGTTCACTGCTGAACAAAGAGCAATTGCTACTCATATATCTCGCTCTTTGGCTACAGCATATGTCATGGATCAGGTAACCAAGTACTCATAATGTCGCTTAAACCATTTCTTTCTCTCTATACTGATTTTGGCCTCTAGTTTAGTTTCTCACTTTTTTACGTTCTCTTACAGAAAGCACTGTTACTTCAAGAGTCGTCTTGGCAAAATAATGTCAGAATGAGTGACCTTGTTGAGCAAGTAAGTGATAAGAAATTCTGATTTGGCCACTGGATTGTGTGTAAACATTGATACAATCTCACCTCTTTCACCTTAATTACATCCAACAGATTCGGGGTCCTCTTTCTAGCATCAGGACTTTGAGTAAAATGTTATCGGTTCACATAAAGAGAAGTGAGGTTTGTAATTGTTAATTGATTGATTTAGTCCGACTTTATTGCCAGATGCAAATGTGATTCAGTTTCTATGGAATGGATGTGTCATGACCCCTGCAGATGTCTTACGATATTGTCGATGACATATTGGTGCAAGGTGATCGCGCGAGAGATACTCTTGGGCAACTTCAAGATGCTGTGTACCTCACGAAGGTTCATCCTTTCTTACTATGCTTACTTAATTTGTAGGATTAGCTGTTGTGTGTCCTTATTCAAAGAAAACGTTCTCTACCTTATATGTGAAGATGAGAATGACATGTCTCTGGTAGATGAGTACTGTTTGTAGGTGCGAATATGGAAAGGTCCATTAGTTGGATCAAATCTATAAGCTGTAGCTTTATTTAGGGTCAGGGGCGGATGCAAAGCTTAGCTTCCCCTAGCTTAAGCATCCCCCAAAAGTCCAATAAATCCTTTTTTTCATTACCTATTTTTATGTAGCCCAAAATTTATGTACTAAATTTAGGCTTAGGCAAGGGTACAAAATTAGTCAAGTTATCCCCATATAATATTTCTAGTTCCGCCACTGTTTAGGGTGAAAATAGGAACATGACACGAAATAGCCTCAACTATCTTCTTCCATGGGCTCAGTTAATGGAAAAGGCTTCTGTAGAGCGATTAACTGATTCGTTTATGGATGTTTTCCAGGCTAATATTGTGCGTTATAATGAGGAGAGTTTGAAGAAAATGCGTAACGCAGAAGATGTCTATCCAATATCAGCAAGGTCTCAATTATTGGAGGACATTTCAAGCAGATCTCGTGGTCATAAGCCAGAGGCACTAGGTCCAGCCGTCCCTCTAAGTTCTGCAGGAAACGATTTGGCGATGCCGATGCCTCCACTTACTCTGGCAGCGCTACCAAATTACAGTATCAGGTAGGTTCTTGTGTTTAATATTTGTTTTATGTTCACGATTTGAATATCACTCGCCTGTGGTTGAACTGTAGCTGCTTTCAGTCAGAAATTTCTCGGTGCTTATGCTCTTTGTTTTGTCAGGCAGACCGTGCAATGTTTCTCATTTACTGGTTGATTTGGTTGACGCTGCTGGACCGCTAGCTCATAAGCAGAAACGGACATTGGAACTGACTGCACTTTCATTATCTTTACAAGTTGCGGTAGAAGAATCTGCGTTGCGTCAGGCACTGAGCAACTTAGTTGAGGGTGCACTGTTACGAACGCATGTTGGGGGCAAGGTAGAGATTGTGTCAACTGGAGCTCCAGCTGGTGGCGCTCTTGTCTTAATTGATGATGATGGGCCTGATATGCACTACATGGTAATGCTTTCATTTTCTTTTTCGGGAGCAATCTACTCTACTACTCATCCAAGTTGGTTACATTGTGTTTGTGGTACACCTTAAAGTTACTCTTTTGTATTTAATTGGTGCATCTGTCTGCAGACACAGATGCATTCCCTTACTCCGTTTGGATCAGATCTCTACTCGGAAGGCATGGTTGAAGACAATATGACGTGGAATTTTGTTGCTGGACTAACAGTCGCCCGGGAGATCCTTGAGAGTTATGGTTGTGTTGTTCGTGTCATATCTCCCCGTCTCCAAGATGCCTCCTTTGGAGCAGGCGGAACTCGGGTAGAGCTCTGGCTTCCATCCCTTCCTGCAGCATCTGATCCAACCGATTCATCCCTTGCATGAAGTGTGAATATCGAAAGATGAGGATAACATGGATCGTCAGATTGCAACAGAAACAGAATGTGGTGGTACGAATTTAATGAGGTCTCTAATCTGTATTTAGTGCAATGTAAAATTGAGTATACATATTAGTTCCCTTTGGGTATTGCTATATGATCATGCTCTTCAGAGTTCTGTACATAGTTTTAGTCAGAATGTTCTACTGTAGTTATTAATAGTTCCGCTCCTAGTACTGTAGTATAACCTTCTGTCTCCTCCTTGAGAATAGGTGGTCATAATGAGATGACTATTTTTTATTTTGGGGTGCGTGTGTATGCATATCTACTTGGTATGCAAGTGGGTCTTTACCCTCTTTGCCTAACTCACTTTTCCTGGTAAAGGAGGTAGCTATCATCATAAACCTACCAAATAACGACATTCTTATGGTGGATACCTTTTCTCTTTGTCAATGAAGCACTCTTGGAAAATTAACCAAAGAGTGATAGCGAAAAGAGATAGGGGCTTGACCCAACTCACTATATGATTTTTCTTTTTAATTAGAAACCTCCTATAACTTATATGCAGTGGTCTAGCGAATTTGCCCCTTCGTTTGCGTATGCATACTAGTCTTCCTTGGTCTAGTATACAAAGAATTTGAAATTCATGGTTCTTCATCTTAAAATGTTGGTTTCTTTAGTTGTAAGCAAGTAGATCTGTTTTATTTTATATTTAAGATTTGTTTCGAGTCAAACAAGACACATGCTTAACTATTGGAGTTAGCAATACATAAAGTATTGTTTTGATATTTTAATCACTGAGTTTTGATTCAAAGAAACTTCTTTCATTAAAACTCAACTTTTTTTGAAAATCTTTTCTTGTACCGGATCAAGAACTTCTTTAGGTGAGCATGTTCAGTTGCTTAATGGCGTTATTACTCTTAGAAAAATATTGAGTGTTGATCCCATTCTTGCTTTCTTTTTTAGGTTCTGAAGTTTTGTTTTTAACCAGAGGAGATTTCTTTTAACAAAAATTGAGCTTTTAAAACAATCCATAAGATATTTCAGGTATTTGGACTCTAAAGATTGAGTTTACAGATATGGGGTAAGTGAGAAATGTGAAAATTTTCGGATTTTTTTTTTCTTTTTTTCTTAATGGTGAGCTGATTTTTATCAATAAATCTGCCCTTTTTTGAGTTTTTAATATAAAGAAAAAGAAATGTGAAAATGTTTGTTCGATAATGTATAACAGTCTTCTAATGTCGGCAGCTGCAATCTCTTGTTTGATCGTGCATTCACTAACTTGTCTGTCTTTGTTACAGTTTAATTGGACGGTAAAGACTTGCTGAGAAATGTGTAGTAGCTGGTGTTTGTGGAATTGCAGTCCTCATACAGAGTCGAAAAAACATGGGTACCAAGGGAAATAACGGGCGCAGGTTAGTAGAATTTCTAGCCTTTACTTCTAAATGTTGAATTTCTTTCCTATGCTCATTAATCCGTTTTGTAGCAAAGGTGGATAACTACTGACAAGTTGTGTGTATTTTGCCAGTGCTGCAAGAAACCCGAATGCTACAATGAGGATTATTGTGACACTTATTACTGGAACTGTGTTTGGTTTTTTCATAGGAGTATCATTTATCATGCTTGCAATGACTAAGGTTCAGAAACTTCGCTTACGTATCATATATGTTTTATATTTCCTGTTCTGTTTCTCATTCTTGTCAGTTCATGTTATCCGTCAATTTGATGATATTTTATCTTATTTGAGGAAATTCAGCAATTTCCTTCCAGCTTTGCAACCCAAGCGTTGATTCAAGATGCTTGGTCTTCTGTAATGGGTTTAGATACAAGTATAACAAACCAAGTCCAATTGAATGGTACAACAAAGGTATGTATACCGATCTTTAGACTTTTATATTAATTCATTTTAAGTTTCTAAAATCGCTTGAAAATGGCATCCTATCGTAGATATGGGCTATAACGAATCCTAGAGGTGCAGAAAGACTACCGCCTGGAATTGTTGCATCCGAATCAGATTTGTATCTCCGCAGATTGGTGGGGAAGCCCAGTGAGGTGTGATTTCAGAACTTTATATATAATATCATAACAAGTTAGGATACATAAATATGGATTGCAATTTGTTCCAGGACAGCAATGACTGAAATTGAGGTATGGCATGTATGTGTCATTCGTTTGAGCTTTGACGCACCATGTTATATAACTTGCAGGATTTGACTATTAGGCCGAAGTATCTTGTAACCTTTACTGTTGGTATCAAGCAGAAAAGTAATGTCGACGCAGCAGTTAAAAAGGTCAGAATGGATAGAATTTCGCAATGTAAAAGTGTCAATCATTTCTTGTTTTCCTGATTTTTCTTCATCTCCTACAGTTTTCAGAAAACTTTACCATATTGCTGTTTCACTATGATGGCCGAACTACCGAATGGGATGAGTTCGATTGGTCAAAACAAGCTATTCATGTCAGTGCTCAGAAACAAACAAAATGGTATGGAACCTCTCTAAAAGGTGGACATTATAGTTGTCAGCAAATCTGTTAAAAGCTATCTTCCTATAATCCTATCAACTACGGTTTTCTTTTCTGTAAGGTGGTATGCAAAACGATTTTTACATCCTGATATTGTGGCTCAGTATGATTACATATTTATCTGGGATGAAGACCTGGGAGTTGAAAATTTCATTGCCGAAGAGTGAGTTTTCTGGCAAACACCTTTCATTTGCTGAGAATAACTTACAGTTCATGTGGACTAATATTTTGCAGTTTCTCACGAATTGTAGATACATAAGACTAGTTAAGAAACACGGTTTGGAAATCTCACAGCCGGCTTTGCAGCAAAATGGTAAATTAATCTGGCAGATGACAAGAAGAAGGGATGACCGAGAAGTACACAAGTGAGTGTAAAAAAGTCTCCCAGTTGCCTTTTTATCTGGATCTTGTGTAAAATATGAACATGTTGGTTAATGTTTAGTTACTTCTTTGTTGTCAGGGAAACAGAAGAGAAGGCGGGATACTGCGCAGAACCTCATGTACCACCATGTGCAGCGTATGAGCTTATAGTTGTTGCATATTATTTTCACTGCCTCCTTGAGACGGGGTTTATAATTCATGGGTTGTTTCTAGAGCTTATTCTTTTTATTTGATGTTAAATGTAGATTTCTTGAGATAATGGTACCTGTTTTTTCTCGAAATGCATGGCAATGTGTGTGGTATATGATTCAGGTATGCTTCAATGACCTCAGAATCTTTCTTGGTTACCCCTGGACCGGTTTACCAACTCCGTGATGTTAAATACTTGAATTACTTATTGTGTGTTTGCAGAATGATTTGGTCCACGGGTGGGGTCTTGATTTTTCCATGAGGAGATGCGTAGAGGTTAGAAAGACGCCTCCTTGTTAATACTTCCAGCTTCTTTGTGCAAAATCTTAATCTCATTTTTTTCTATCTATAGCCTGCTCATGAGAAAATGGGAGTTGTAGATGCTCAATGGGTTGTTCATCAAAGTGTTCCATCACTTGGGGACCAGGTAAGAAGCCAACCTTGGTTTATGTATATCATACAGAGAGTCTTAAAACTCTTATTCTCATGGATTACTGGAAGATGAGGATGTCTTGATTTCTTATTTCAGGGAGAAGCACAAAATGGGGACAACGGCATGGAGAGCGGTAAGTGATACCGTAGTTTCTCGATTCTGTTACAAATATCTGTGAGACTTGAAATGGATATCAAACCTGAACTTCTAAATTTGAAAAATACAAGTATGTACACAAAATTTGCTGTTAAAGTATGCTGAAGTGGAATTTATGGGTCGTATTCAGGTAAGATTAAGGTATAGACAAGAATGGACGACATTCCATAATCGATTGAAGTCTGCAGAGAAACAATACTATAACAGCTTAGGCATGGATCCACCTGTGTCCAAATCTCGTTATTATGGATGATCCTCGCGATGAGGATGACTTCGGCAATTACAGCGTTTTCAGTACCATCTACACGTAGTTTCTTCATTTTTCACATTACATTCATTAATCGATACAAAAATAGAACTCTCATAGTCAAATAGCACACTCCCAGGAGCATGAGAGTGTCAGTCTCGGTCTCCTAGAGAACTCTCATAGTCATAGGAAACTCGGCACAAATGTATAACCCACAAAAACAGCAACCAATACATCAAAACCAGGTAAAAAAATAAATTGCTCTCCGCAAGTTACAAAACTCTACTTCATAATATTGTGAAGAAGAATTCTTAATCTAATCCAATAAATTTATCATTTTCTTTTTATATATTTTTTATATTATTATTATTTATTTATCTTTTTAGTTTTGTTTATCCAAACTCTCTATGCAGCGAAGAAACCAGAAATTTCTGTGTGGGAAGGCTAAAATTTTGTTAAGTCCCCATTTAGGTGGTTTTAGCGTCACACCGTGGAAATTTCAAAGTGACCCTCAATTTAATCTTAACACCTACGTAAAGCCAACTTTAATGTGATGGAGCTGTCCATTTTGATCCCACTATAAATTCAACAAATCCGAAAAATAGATGGCAGACGGGTAAATTTATTAGTTTACCCATTGTGGTCCATCAAAAGTTGCGCGTTTCTTTATTAACCGTGCAGTCAAAGATGCCCCATGCGGTCCATAATCAGCCGCCATCGCTAGCGGGAAAATATTGATTGTTCACCACAACTTTAGCTATAGTTTATTGGAAATCAATAAAACTTATTATTCTATAACCACTTTAATATATTTTATTATTGGTGGGACCGTGTCTTTATTTATTAGTATTAAAAAGATTGTTGGAGGGACCAAAAATGCAAAATTTGTGCATCCTGTTCTAGTTTTCCAGAGTGGAAAACCGAGTTTTCCAATTCACATGGCTGGGTAGATTTCATGATTTATAAATTCCCATAGGAGCTGCCCAACGGAGTAATAAGTAATAACAGAAAGATTGGAGGGTTAGATAAATAAATAAAATGGCGACTTATAAGCATCGTGACGCTTTTTTTGTTCTCTGTTATTGGGGAAATCTCAGCTTGTTCTGTTTAAGGTGGTCTCAAGTTGGTTTGGTCCTTATTTATTCAAATATCTCAAGCACCTTTTTCTATCTCTTATTTTCCCTTTCTTATTTACGTGATATGTAGTTGCACTATCCCCTTTTTTAGCTTCTTTATTTCCCTTTACTAGTTTCATTAAATTTTCAAGAACAAAGCTTCTGGAAATAAGCCATTTCCAGAAAAGTTACGAATCTAGTTGTAATCGTCCAAAACATATCAACCATGTGCTGATTGAAACTCAGTGTGACTCGGCGAGTTCCAAACACCGATTCTTCCGACTCTGCCCTCCTAATCGAGTTAGGTAAGTTATATATCAAACAACTCAAATACACAAACACTGCCTACGTTCAAATTATTATCTGAAGCGAACTTACTCCAGCCCTTAGATAACATTGTTTGGGATTTCCTTGCAACAATTACCCTAACATCCCATGATTTCCCATTTGCAACTCTTAGAGT
This sequence comes from Papaver somniferum, assembly GCF_003573695.1. Lineage (NCBI taxonomy): Eukaryota > Viridiplantae > Streptophyta > Magnoliopsida > Ranunculales > Papaveraceae > Papaver > Papaver somniferum. Next base: position 2,929,428 of record NW_020644373.1, read on the forward strand.
GACCACTGCAGTTTGGTTTTCCAAATATTGAGTTGCAAAGTTTGCAGGGATTTTAGCATACATGTATCTTACAGAACAACGTACATGATTTTCTTTGGCATTTGAAGTCTACTTGTTCAATAAATCATGTAGTATACAGTTGGGATATTCATACATGTTTTAAGCATTCAATAAAGTCTACTTGTTTAACTGAATACTCGACACTGTCTAAACTACCTGGAGCTCAAACATAAGGACAATAACTGAAAATTATTGAATCTATTGACGAAGATAAATCATGAAGCAACTATGTTCTTGAGTTGAAAAGCCTACCGCACATCCCCTATTTATATGAGACGGGTGCATTATGGCCTTGAAGAACGATTTTTTCGACTTAAATGCCTCGGCTGCTGCAAGTACCTTTTCTTTTGATTGTGTTACCTGTGAAGTATTAGTACATGAACTTCTAGTTGTAACAGCCTTGGCAAACACTTTTTGTTGTTTCGGAAAATCATGCTCATTAGCTGCATTCACAAACAAAATAAATAATACCGCCATATAGCAAGCCTAGATAAACCTTAAGTATTTTACAATTGAATTTGGAAGACTTATATACCTGGTTCATCAGTTTCCAGACTGACTTGACAAACTCTACTCCACGAAGACTCCTTTTTGATAGAAGCTTCGTTGTTGCTATGAGTACTACGAGAATCAATGTCAATCACTTGCGCTTTATCTTTACAATTGGTTCTGAAGTTAAGCAATGAGTATTCGATCTCAGTAGCACTCATATTAAATACAAGAACATGAAATTCTGAATTCCGCTCATATCTGAAAACCAAAAGATACCCAACAGAAATAGTGTAAAACTCCATGAATTTTGTTTGTTCTCAAAAGAAATTCGATTTTTCTATTCCTTGGTCCGATAGACCAGATTGGACCATTAGGAACCCTGATGATTGCAATGTCACACAGTTCATATCCAAACTTCTTGAGAAATTCTTTTGGGATTTCCTGTCACATGAACAATATTGACAAAAATTCAGAAAAGAAAAGCAAATCAACTTGTATCCATGTTATATAGCAAGACGCAAATCAAAATGCAACAAAACCTCGACAAATTCAAATGAAGGATCATAAAAATCAATTGAAGACCCAACATTTAGAAATTCTATTAAAAGAATCCATTTCTTATTTTGTTTTAGTACATGTGAACTCTATTCTCTGTATATCTAAAAACAGTGTAATCAAAATTAGACTAAACCTTTGAAACATAGGTTAGTACAAAACTTGAAGATGTGGTTTCTAGAGTATCAAATATGGGTTTCTTTCACAGCTAACAACTTCATGATGCATCTTAGACTCTAAATGTTAATCCTAAAACCATTTTTTTTATCGTCTTAATCCTAAAACCTTACCAGTTGTTTATCTTTAATGGCTTGAGCAAGGATTATCTTGAAGAAATGAAATGGCATAGAAGATGTTGATGATGATTCCATATCCTTCCTCTTCTTACTATGATCATAGTAAGGCATTTTCTTAACTCTTAAGACTCATTTTTAATGGCGTATACGTCTTTGACTTCTAGAAAAGGCACTAGGTAGTCATTTAACGGCTTTGAGTTGATTGCTTCAGAGAAATTTTGTGTGTAAAGATGTAATGGAAGCACTAGGTAGTCATTTAACAAATAAATATTTATAAGGTACTATAAATTTCATTAAGTACCTTATTTTCGAAGGTACTATAAATTATGACGGGTAACTCAGTTTGAGGGTAGTATAAATTTAATTAGGTACGCGTACCAGCCTGAACATTCTTTTTTTTTTTTGGGTACATTGTTTTAAGTTGACTAGGAGGGTAGAGTTGGAAAAATCGGTGTTTGGAACTCGCCGATTCACACTGAGTTTCAACCAGCACATGGTTGATATATTTTGGATGAGTACAACAAGATTCATACCTTTTCTGGAAATAGCTTATTTCCATGAGCTTTGCTCAATTTTTGACATAAACAGAAAGAAAACTTAAAACTTAAATATCTCTTGTATTAGTGGTTCATTGTTGTAGATCATATTGTAGAATGAACTCATAATGCAAGTTCATATTGTAGAATGAACTCATAATGCAAGTTCATATTGTAGAAAATGTTATTATTTTATAAAATGAATTTGTGGTGATGGTTAATTATGGTGGTTCATATTATAGAATGAACTCGTTATAGATGTTCATCAAGGTATGTTCCGTCCACTAGAGAACAATGAATTAGGTCCATTGGTGCATGGGAGCATTTCTGGTTTAAGAAAAAATCGACAAGCTCTTGCCGAATTAGCATAGAGATCTATCGCTTTGTGATTTATAGGTGAACACTCATAGAAGGGTTGTATTTAATACTCCATCTATTTCTAAAAATTAGGTTTGTTTGGTTTGCATAAAGATTAAGAAAACTAATAATTGTAACCATTTTTTCACATTTTTTCCTAATTTTCCTTGATCTCATTCATTTGATATTAGAGAAAAAAGGGAGAAAGAAATGGTCCTTTTTTGTGTTAAGAGGGGAAAAAGAGATAGAAGTGGTCCTCTACGGACAGATTAGTAAACTCACAACATTTGATTTTCCATTTATAGAAACCAGCCTATTTCTTTGACATATCCAAATAAGGAAACCAACCTGAAAAGACGAGGTACCCAAATACACCACAAATTTTTAATTATCCACCTATAAGTCCTTTACCGAATGTGATCGTCTATGGACAAAGGAGAGACAATACAAAAAATTCGGTTCACACTTCGTGTGATCATCTATGGATATGAGATCGAGACAATACAACAACAAGATCACTTGTGTGATTGACTATGGATACAAGATCGAGATGATACGACAACAAAGTGTGCACTTGATAATAAGTAAGGTATTAAATCGAAACTCTATAAGATCAATATCAAGTGTTACGGAGTTAACATACGTGTGTAATTTACTTAATTATAATAACAATTATAATGCGGAAAACAAAGTAAATAATACAGCAAAATTTTGTTAACGAGGAAACCGCATATGCAGAAAAATCTTGGGACCTAATCTAGTTTTGAATACTCTCAGAATTAAGCCGCTATACACAGTCTGATACCAACTTCGTATATTTGAGACCAAGTAGACTACCCCTAGCTACTTAGTTTCCTCAGTATCCCTGCGCCTTCGTATATTTGTGCATGCAACTGGCAGAGTTGGGATTGATTTCGAAGGTGTTTTAGTGAGATTCAATCACCAGAATTGATTGGGCTGGACGTGATTCAACTAAACAAGCCTGGTATAGTCGTTTGTTTGGATCTAATAGGGCTAGAAACCGAGTTGGAGCTAAACAGGGAAAGTGTTTTTACACGGACCCTATTGAGATTATTTTTAGAAGTTCTAGAGAGACTAAAGACCTAAAACTCTTTCCAAAGATACATATCTATGTAAGGAAGAGTTTGAGACAATCGAGAAAGCTCAGAAACGCGTGGAACAATTTAGAGAAAATATTATTGCCGTAACTGCCAAGGAAGGAAAGAAGAGATTTCGATGAGTTTTTGGAGAGATTAAATCGCTCTGTTGGCTATATATAAGTTGCTGGGAGTTCAAGGGAGAAGGTCGAGACTTTGGGGGACCGAGCTGAGGGCTTGGTGAAGCTGCAGAGGTGAAAATCAAGAGTTGCAGAGAAGACGTTTCTGCTGCTGAAGAACAACGTCGTAGAACACTTCGCAACTTAGCAAGAAACCGTTACCTAATCTTTCAAATCCAATACCTTTGTAACAGCTTTGCAACAACTATTCATGTTAGAATTTATTTGTAAGGGCAGCTTCCGTAACAGTGGATTCTGTAACAATTATATCTGTTACAGATTCACTTCTTCAATAAAAAAACCTATTTGAGCCATGATTAAATATTTTGAGCGTGTTTTTGACATGAGGAGCTAAACCCCAACACTGGGATGATGGAGGAAGCCCTATTTCACAATCACTTGGTAACTATAATTGATTCTTTATGACTTTTGCACTTGTTTTAATCGATTTATGATTTTTCTTGATTAGTTGTGATTTTGTTTGATGTCGCATGCTGGGTTTTAGGAACTTTTGATGCGTCATGCTTGTGATTTACATCTAATGCTTTATAAAATCTACTTTTGGCAAAGAAAAGAGTCAACAAAAGAGCTAGAATTGTTATGAGTCATCATATGAACCAATTGAATGTGATTAGTGGTGAAATCCTAAGTCTCAGTACCTCTCGATATTCGTGACAACCTTGTGAATATATTTTTAGTATTTTTATTCTTAGTTCTTAAATCAAACTTTTACACAATCCGAGTTGAACGAAATTTACTACCATTTTGAAAACTACATCATTACTTCTTCACATTATTCGGTCTTCAGAGTAATACTTGTACGTCTCAATATTCCTAGACTTTCTTGTCTAACCTAAACAAAGTTGACTCTACTATTTAATCTAGCGACTCTAGATGAGTTTTGATACTAAAATATGACAACCAAACTTGATATACCAACACTTGGTGGGTTCATCCGAGCTATGCTCTAACACAGCCTATTTCTAAAAACGGAGGGACTATAATTCAGATTTTTAGGTGCATGGTTTGTTCATGGAGACCATGATTCTACGAATTAGGATTGTTATAGTATATTAGTTTACAATATCACCGTATAGTATAATAATAAAATCATTGAATTAATATTAATGACATTTGGATCTCGACAGCATTACAATCTTTATCGATAAAAAATGGTTTAATAGTTCCTTTTTGTTTTTTCCATTTTGTGTGGCCATAAACATACGTATGATGTATCCATAACACATTTATAGTTTTCAAATTGGAATGGCAGGTGCAACGTGCATGTGTCTTTGCCAGGAGCAATAGTGATAAGTTCATAAAAGTGTAAAGGTACTTGAGGTCAGAAACATAGCCAAATATTTTATCTCAGTGAGGAAAAATTCATTGGCGAATAATACTATTCTTTAGGAGCCGTAGGTCGCTACATTTTTTTTTGGGATTTTAGGTTATTTTCCTAGAGCCAAATAATATAACCACGCTTGAAAATACGGTACCTTTTATATCTATCTTTATAATAAAGTTAAATGGAATAATATATTTTCTAGTATTATTCTCATATTATAGCTAAATTGACAAGTATATCCAAGATTAATTCAATAATTTTCAAATGAAAATAAGACAATCTAAAACATTATAATTTCCTAAGGCTAAATTTATCATTTTAAAAGTTTAATGTGTCAATTGATGTTCTTGGACTTTAATTGTGGGCATTTACACGGGGTTAAAGTTACTTTTAATGAGTTCAGGGATGGGATTAAAATTTTCGTGGTGGGCATTTTCAATGGGATAAAATCACTTTAGGTGAGTTTTGGTGTAGGCTACAACACACTAGACCACCCCTTGTCTTCGTCGTTATCTGTGAAACTTCATTTTGTTTGTTACTTTATTTGTAGTTTGCCTTGCCGGAACATTTTATCTATTTTATGTTACCTTTCCAGTAAAAAAAAAAACTAATTTGTATCACCTCCTTAATTATCGCTCATATATGAAATGCAGGGTGAAATTATTTATCTGTTAACTTTTTACATTTTACTGTTCGTACAAGAAGACGTAGAGTAAATGAGAGAACTTAGGATGTCGAATGGTTGGAGTTTGAATTGGCGGGGAAGACTTTGTGATCATCTAATGATTTCATTAAACAGATGCTTTTAAATTTGTTCCAAATCTGATTATGCGCTATCTGTAAAGAGAATAAGTCGTTCTGCTGAAACACCGCAACCACTTATTACCAAGAAGCCGGTAACTGAATACAAGCGACTGGGGATTAGTTTGGATGCTATTGACATCCTACTTTCAGCAGGGTAAAATCTGCTACAAATAGGACCTATAATGTTTTCGAATGATTCTCAAAAAAAGATGATAAATTTCACGATAGCTCCAATTATCATTTCATAAGAAACAAAAATGATGCTTTGTAATCTTTTGACATCAAGCAGCTATATGGTCATTTAAATATTGGTAGGCATTGTATTTCTTTCAAGCAGATATGTGGTTATTCAATTATTGGTTGGACTTTCCAACAATATGTCGGTTGCTCAGGTAGTATGTTAACTTCGTGGGATAAATATTTTGTGGAGGTCTCTGACTCCCTTGTTGGTGAATAGAATTCACAATTTATTTATCCACTTCTTATATCAACAAATATGATAACATTGAATGAGTGCTCATCATATCTATGGACCAAATAATCCAGTGAATAGAGTTAAATTTTGGATTAAGTTAGATAATATTTGTGATAAAGAGATTTACCACGGTTTATTCGAAGTGATTTCAATATTATTAGAAAGTTTAATGAGAAAGGGATTACAAAAATCATCAGAAGCATGAAGCATTTTGGAGGTGACCTACTACTCAAGGGTGTTAGATACACTTGGTCAAATGGTTAATCTAATCTTGTAATGCAGATTCGGAGGATTTCTCATTTTCCATACCTTTGAAGCTCATTTTTGTTTTGTCTCCCGATTAGCCAAAGCAAACCCACCTATGATCACATCCCTTTAATCCTTAACATTTCAGATGCTTTTTAGGGCCTTAGTTCTTTTAAGGTTGAAGTTATGTGGTTCTTGGAGAATGGTTTCCTTCTATTATTGGAGGAGTGGTGACAATACTTATGGTATGCAGGTACACCTAGCACTATCTATATTTGAAAGCCCTTGAGGAGAAGATTAATATATGGACTATGGAGTGACGAAGTTTCTGGACATTAATTCCAAGTTGGACAAGCTCTCGTAACACAAGATACCAACCAAAAAAATAGAGGCACGCTTGAATTAGGGTTTAGGTGCAGTATTTCATGTACCCGGTATTGTGTTGCAGTGCCCATATCATATTAGAGGGTAGATAGTTGTTAGTAGTATTTAGCTAATAATAAGTGTGTTTATCAGTTGTAATGGTGGGTTAGGATATGGACACGTGGGCTCTTGGTAGCCATTGGATGTAGGGATGGAAACCTAGCTTTATAAGCCAGAGTCTGTAATGAAAATGGTATCAAATTATTAATCAATTGGAACTTTATTCTTAGGATGTGTTCTTCGTGAACCAGAGAGGCTTGATTCTTCGGAATTAAGAGAGGTTTATCCTCAAATTATCCTCCAATCTTGTCATCATACTCAGGTACATGACAATTGGTATCTAGAGCCGTTTCAATTCTGCTGGTTTCTTAAATGGAGGTTGCAGATTTGGACGAGTTTTATCCAACAGAATTTACAGAAGCTGAGTTGTTAACACAGAATATTTATGGCTTGGAAAAACTTCTAGCTGCAGTGTCAGAGAAGCTGGAGGGTGAACTTATTCGACCTCCTAATCAGTTAACTGCATGGATGAACATCTTATCAAGGGAAATCAAGGAAATACTGGTAATGGAGCGTAGATTATATGGTGAGAATTCAGAAGAAAGTCTTGGATTACTACAATCAGTGGTTCAACAATTAAAGACGATGAAGAAATACATCGCTGACCACATGGAACCAATTCCTGTTGATTCAGATTCAGATTCAGTTAGTGATTCCACTCAGAAATCTTCAATTCCGTTAGCTGCAGAAGAAGATGAATCTCTCGATTGCAAGTGATTCCGCCGTTTCTCTTTGAAGAAAATGAAGATTCAATGATTGTAGATCCACATGAAGGAAATCCCATCTCTAATTCGAGTAGTTCATTTGATATTAAAGGTTCTCCATCTGAAATTGTTGCTAGCAAGATGGTGGAGTATAGCAGGCAGTTAAAAGAGTTAATCATCATCCTCAGCAAATTGAATTGTAAGGATTTCTTTACACTTCTTTTTGATTTTACTTGTTCATTATTCGATCGAGGAAAGAAGATCAAGCTCAGTGTAGAGAATTCTTGTTTTACTAATTGTTATTCTGAATTTGGGTCTCAAGTTGATGTGTGCTTAAAATTGTTGGATGGATACTATAGACAACTTGTTCACGAGTTAATTTACAGACATGGGTACTGGTCAGATTCATGGTTTCGAGATCAAATTGCTTGTATGTTGGCTAATGGTAGTGTTTCTAGTACCACCTTGCAGATGTTTGTTAAAATGCTTCCAATGGATATTTTATGTTTTGAGCATAAATTTTTTTTCAACCACACAGTGCCTACTGGGATATTTTCTTGTAATTGTTTGAAGTTTACTGATAAGGTATTTGATCGTGGAAAGGAGTTCGAAGCTATTAACTGGATTTCTTATACTCTTGTTGTTTATGTATTTTTTTTTTGACAAAACTACTTCTGGGATGTTGGTATTCTCTGTGTGTTCAATATTAATGGATAAATTTCATGGAAATTCAGTTCGTAATCTAATTCTTAAACATGGGTATGGATTAAATTTGTTGCTTAGGCAAATGGTCGGAGTCGTGAAACAGGAAAGTGATATGCTGCCCATACATTCGAGGGAGTCTGTAATTAAGTTATGGAGTATGGGGGATGGTTGGATTACTATGTGGCTTTTCATTAAGATACCTGAAGCACCTGTCACTATTGGTTGTTCGATAGAGGAAAAATACATGAACCCATATTATGGAATTTTCATTGTAAGAGTTTTTGTGGTGCAGAGGATATTATATTGCAGCTTCAACTTGGCTTATCTGCTGCTACAAGGGTCCTTTATGATGAACTGTTGAAGGAAATTGTTGGTTGGCATGAATTTAGAGATGTATCACTAACTTTCTTACTGGAATTTAAACCTCTAATCATGCTTCTTTTGCCTATTCTCACAGCTGTCAGCAGGGTTGTTTATCTTTTGAGATGGGTCTATCCAAGTACTTTACATGGGTTCTACCAAACTATTCAAGCTCATGTTAGACAAAATTGTACTACGACATTTGAGTATCCTCCTTGGATTGTTTTTCCCACTTTTACATATTCCCTAAGATGATGTAGTCGATTGTTGGGGGATTGTACAGGGTCAAAATAATTGGAAAATACTACAGATATTAGAAAGGTTGACGGTGCTGTGCAGATAATTATTTTGCTGGAGTCTAACTATATTTTGATGCTTAAATTCTCAGTTTTCTTGGTTGCCGTCGCGCAGTTTTATCTCTCGAAAATCAGTTCATCAATGCATTCTCTATTAGTTACTTCTGAGGTTTATGAAAGACTGACGATTCAAGAGAGGGTTATAATGACAGTTCAGCATTCCAGGAGGTGTTGTCTGCAAGTTTTTTACTATACCTGGTATTTTACTTCTTGTTACAGCCATGAGGTGGGTGTATACTATTTTCTTTCATCTGGCTACTTACTTCCTGGTTTTGGTTACTTGTGGGGTTCCTGGAGTATGGTTAACATGGGTTTCACCTCAGTCGGGGGCTATGACACGAACTGGCATTCGGGAAACAATCTGTTACTCGAAACTGAAGCCCTTCGATAATTTGCAGTATTTCTCATGAGTAAACACCGTTGGAACTTGTGTCATGCTATTGGAGTTCGATGTAGAGATGACGACATGGAGATTAATATTCATGCCTCAGCAACCACGACTGATACTTCAAGCAGTGTTTTTGTTAGTGCTTACCAATCTGTGCATGGTGAAGATAGTGCGTGCCCTGGAGAGTTAACTTTACAGATTGATTTGGAGGGAGGACCTGCGATTTTATTAGCATCTCACAGGGAAATGGTCAGATGACTCGGGCATCTCAGCATTGTTACCCAGCAATGGCAAAAAGGCATGCTGAAATGTCAGTAGGTGTGATGAGTATCCAGGATGGTATTTTTGAGCAACTAAAGTTGATACATGGGCCTGATATTGATCTTTGTAAATGTCTGACATGGTTACTCGGTGGCATAGTGACGGCTAGTCTTCTTGGCGTGTTAGTGAGTAGTACATAATACTGAGACATCACTATATTCTGACGCCTATGAGTATTCCATCTTCAAGTTACAGGAACATAACAAGGTGGTTAAAGACAACCAGTTCAGACACAATCCCATCCTCGAGGACAATGATGTTTTTCGAGGGGTCGGTAATGTCATGTACCCGGTATTGTGTTGGAGTTCCCATATCATATTAGAGGGGTAGTTGGGGTAGTTAGTTGTTAGTAGTATTTAGCTTAATAATAAGTGCGTTTATTAGTTGTAATGGTGGGTGATGTGGCCACGTGGGCTCTTGGTAGCCATTGGATGTAGGGATGGAAACCTAGCTTTATAAGCCAGAGTCTGTAATGAAAATGGTATCAAATTATTAATCAATTGGAACTTTTTTCTTAGGCTGTGTTCTTCATGAACCAGAGAGGCTCGATTCTTCGGAATTAAGAAAAGGTTATCCTCAAATTATCCCCCAATCTTGTCATCGTACTCAGGTACATGAGACAATACAAGCCTAAATTCAAAATTTGTATGGGACAAAGATACTATGACTTCATAGAGGAGTGTCTATCTTTTCTCATGGCCTTCCACCAACCTCACGGCTAACCAAAAATCGTTCAAAGGCTTTTTTTCCCGTAAATACTCGCCTGCACAAAGTTTTAAGCTCAAGGTTGCATAAAGAGAGGAAATTAGGGTTTTGGTCAAGTAAATTCTAATTTGCAAATATTGTCTCTCAAGATGGTAATTTCATCTCATCGATGAAATTTCAGATGACTATAACGCTACTTATGATTATGATGCTTCATGGCGCAAAACTTCAGATGGATCCCATGTTCAGAGTCATAACAAGCAAATACTAAAAACCAATTCGCATAATCGGGACTCTATAAGTCTAAAGAAAATAGATGATTGTAATTTTACATTCTTTGTGTGTAGGAGTGATTCGACACCATCAATATACTAATCATAGAACAATCAAAGTTCTACTATGAGTAAGGGCACTTACTATAAATAATGAAATTTGATAAAGGTTAAAATGGTCATTTCAAGACCAGAGGAAAAAAGGTAATTTTAAAACTAGGGGGAATCATTATTCTGAGAAAATAGCTGTCTTTGAGGTTCAACAAAACTAATATCCGAAGATGGAACGTAAAAAGAGAGATCGGAAGATAAGTTTAATCTTCATGGCTAAAAGATAAACTCAGTCCCATAGGTCAAAATTCAACTCTCACGAGAGAGACTCAGCCCTTGTTCTTCAAGGCACTTATAGCCTTAATTTCTAATACACGTCATTACAAGATACAACTGGTCTGGATGATGTCATTCCGAGCACATCCCCACAAGATACTACTGGTCAAGGACACGTGATCCAAGATCTCGTAGAGACATTATTGGGCATGGAAGCCTCTCTCTGTGACGCAAAAACGTCCTAACTGACTCTGAAGAGACTCAATCTCATTGGCTAAGCCTCAAACGACCTCATGGCAATCTGAGCTGAACCAGCTCATTCAAAAAATCTTTTGCAAGCACATGATTTAGGCACATGCCTCACCTAGGTGTAGGCCTTTTTTTTTCTTCAGTTTCTCAAACACACTCACAGCTAGTAAACTGAGTATCGACTGTACATTATATCCAAAAACGTGATACAATCCCTTGATCTCCTCATGCTCAATAAAGGACCCACGTGCAAGAAATCGGCCTCCACATGACATATGTGATCGACTATGAAGAGATAGAACCCAATCTCAGCTCCCTTCATACTCTACACACGATTTCTGGGGCATTCCTTTCCTTTCATATGACTCATCCTACTCATACGCGCAAACCAGAGAAGATATCTCTATCTTGGCCAACGTCGGCTATAGAGAGTATTTCTCTATCTCAACACATCATCACAAAGGTTGGCTCAGTCACACACAAATACGGATTATCAATAAGGGTTTTAATCTGGTGATCTAGAGCACGTGTGAGAAATACCCGACCCGTTTCTCATCGAAAAAAAGAGTAAAGGCGGTTGAATAAGGGGATAAACTTAGCATATTTTATGTCTACCTATTCTTGAGAAGATGGGAAAAAGTGTTTTATGTTGCAAGTAATCCGCATTCTCACCGACCCGAGGTTAGAGAATGTATATATAAATAGGTCATCTACTCTCCAAGTTAAACACAACTTTCTCATAACCTCTTAGAGTAATTATTTATATTATGATCTCTCTTTTCATATTTGCTTCCCTCCATAAGACCATCCCTAATATCTCATGTAACTGAAGCATCCCTTGTACGACCATTTCTCTTGGTTTAGGAGAAGACTGTTTGTGCTCAACCTCCTGTAAATCACTTTTAGAAACCCTAAAATCCGACTTTTAATATCCCGCCAATTTTAGGTAACTACACATATTTAAATAATGAGACAACATTACAAAAAAAAATCTAATCATCTCTTTGATTTTTATTTAAATATTTCTTCATTCGTTATATTGTTATTGTCTCTTTGTATCATTCATGATTCATGTGTAAATGAAAAAGGAGACGGTGATGTATTAATAAACACAAAAGCGTAATTCTTAGAGCGCTGCAGACAAGGATGAGGTATCGAGATATTTTATGTTGGAACAATTGCTGGAAATAGCCTGCAAACAATCATAAAACCAAACAAACAAAAATGTTATGGTTGAGTCACGACCAGGTCGCTCTCTTTAAGACGTTTCGCGGCTCTTCCCAAGATTGTGCAAGCAGTTTTTCCATGTCGCGTCGTCCCCAGGATAAAACAGGCGAGTAAATTCTCTTTCACAATCACTCTTGCACTTGAGAGTATGTGATACTTGTACACTTATATTCTTGCTCATAATCAAAATTGTAGAAAACAAGTGATAATCGTACACTAGTTTTCTTTCTCTCAAAAATTCTGATTTTTCTTTAACATTCCAAAACATTAAAGAAAAACTCTCTTTCATTTTTTTCCAACAAAAAATCTGATTTCTAGTCAAGGGGTCTTAATAAAGTTTTAATGAAAACATTAATATGGTTTATTATAAACCATTACTCTTGTAAAATGAAACGGTCAAGGAATTTATAACAAAAAGTAAATTGCTTTTCTGAATATCATTAAAACTATTAAAAATAATTTTAATAAAAACTAATAAATGGAAATACATTTTGTTTTAAACATATATTTCCAACAATCCTCCACTTATATTTTTAAAACATTGAGCAAGAATATATGGAGATGTGCATAAGCAAATGTATCTTTCGATTTTGAACCTTTACGTAGTGTTAGACTCTCGAAAAATCTGACCAAAGAGTGAACATAAGTCTCTGAACTCTAGGAGATAAAAAGATTGTCTGACACACACACAACTATACTAGTGTGAAGTATAAAGCCGGCACATTACGGCCATGTGCTTGAATCCCGGTTTAATGAATGATCTAGAGAACTTACCATATTCTCATAGAAAGCGGACACACTTTCACATCCATATAGGTGATTTTATCAAGAGTACTCCTGTATCTAAGTACCAAAATCTAAATAGAGATATAAACATCATTAATAGTTTTAGAAACAAAAACTCAACCTTTACGCTCTTCAGGATATCATGCCATGGGATGAATTCTCTAAAGCATGATTCTGTAATTACATATATTATTTGTGACTTAGCCTCATTTGAACCCACATCTTGGGATCTCCATTCATAGGTAGGGATTACCTTTTGAACCTACTTCTGGAATCTTGAGTTATAGGTTGGGTGTCCATCACGAACAACTATATTCATATCATTTGTGAATCGTTATTCCCTTTGAACCTATTTTTAGGTGGATATCCATCACAAATGACTCAATTCTCGATGGGCATCGACATTATCCCATAAGATGTATTTACACCTTCTTATTAATCCTTTCGTCAAAGGATCAATGATAACTCTTTTCATACCATATATAACCCATTCTCATAGCATCAAAAATGCCTTTCTATCATAATATATGTTGACTTTACCGTTGTAATTAACGGTTCTCAACTCTTGCAACAGCCGCGGTACTATCATATTGGATTAATATGTCTATTCTTCCTCTATCTAGTAGAGTTGCTCCATCCCGTAGAGGATTCATCTGAAAGTATTTCCAATCGACTTCACAATATTAAAGGATTTCGGTAAACATTTAGATAGTGTATTTATAGGTGTAAGATATATATTTCTATTTCTTAAAAAAAATAAAAATTCTTTACATTGTAGTGAAGAGATTCAAAATAAAAACAAATTCAATTCAAGCATATACACTATCTTTACTCCAATCTTTCATGTCAAATAGTAAACTTAACATGTCTTCAGTTTTATGAACACCATTTGAGTTATAACACAAATTCAATGAGTCCCTTCTGCATATATAACATACAGTCAGTCTTATGCGTTTGTCACCCTATTCAACTTTGAAACTATTTGAATTTACCAAGTAATCAAATTTCTCATTCAATTGTTTGAGAGCTTGTTTCAAAATATATTATAACTAATCAAACTTATATGCATTTCTTTCTTATGCAGCTACAAAGTTTTTCATGCTTGGTTTACATAGATTCAACATTTAACTCATTCAATATATTTTTCTACATATGATATACAACAAATCACGCATCGTAGAAACAATATCACCAATCAAGAATGTAAATCCAGACATGAAAGCAAGTATCAAAATTAATTACCCTTTCTATATTTGTCAAACTAAAACATTTGGTTCTTAAAACTTTTTCCAAAGATTAAAATTATGAGGAGCTAAGCATCTCAAACAACGTAATGAATATGACTAAAATTCTTTTCAGTCTTATTATCTACACATCCATTCTTAATGATCTTGTGATCTGCATATCTAGCTAGCTCTTTAATCTAAGTTTAGTGTTGAATCATACATAAGGTAAAGAACCCCCACTATTTTTCGACTCAAAAGGAAATTTCAAATGAAAACCAAAATATCTAAAAGTGAGAATTTACTTATGCAAATTGCATTTCTACCCACGTTCATTAAAAAATTTCTATAGACTTCGTTAGACGTCGGATTTCGGTGTTGAATATCAATTTTAAAACTAGAAAGTTTTCTCATTCATACAAAAACTAGAAATAATTTTTCTAAGCGCAAATAATTTCTCTAAATTCATATTTGACGCGCTATGCATTCTTGTTCATACCTAATAAATTAATCATCCAATTTCAAAATCCTTTTGACGTAATATAAAGGACGAAAAAAAGAACATTTTTCATGAAGACATCATTTCATTATTCACTACTGAAAAGATCAATTTTAGTCACCAAGTTAGACTTCGTGTAACACCAAACTATCTTATAAAATTCTCAAACATTTTATTTCATCCGATGCTTTCGTAAACTAGTAAGGCTGGGAGTTTACATGCTTTGATGAGTTGGGTAAAATTTGATACATGTCACTTAAAAAGTTCTTAGAAATTTTAGAGGAAAACACAACATGCTCATACTCATCACTAACTCAAAAATTTCATAGAAGCAAGATAAAATCTCATATTTCAAACATTCCAAAGTTTCAGTCACATCATATGAATAATATAATATTTTGTTCAAACATTCCATTGATAGCATTTCTATTGTAGTAGTGCAATGATCAAGTTCAATCTTGTTAAAAACAAGATAGGCGCAGGAAACTGGATTCTTTCTCATTTTGGTGGTATGAACATCTTTAACAAGATAGTCCTACCCGAAGCAAACTTTTGAGACCATACCAATACCAAGAATCCTAGAGATGTGAATATAACTCAATAAAACTTTCATTTAAACGACTCGGTTCAACTTTTGAACCATAACATATCAAAACAAATATGGTATAAAACACCAATATATATCACCTCTTACCATATCCACAATTCACATTAACTTAGCTTGAAAAGCATTGTTAACAATATTTGATATTCTTGCAATGTTGAATGCAAACATATCAAATAACTTCATAATTAAAATTATGATCATTTCTTGGTGAGAGTTGGTATTCGTATTTGTTTTGACTAGGTTTCTTATATTCATCCAGTTTTGGTTTGGTGTCAAATTCTATCTCATAAGTTCCAAACTTGTATGAGTCACTCATATATTGTCATAAACAATAATTCTCAATATCTAGTTTCCATACAACTAATTCTAAGATTGAACAATCAATTTATTTCAACCTAGAATGCAATTATTTGATCACCACAATAACTACAAATAGTTCATCAAACATACCTCATTTGCTTTGAAAGCTCAATTGGTCATAAACCATTGTCGACTCTTTCCATACCAATAAAGAAATCATCAAAGCCATTGATCCATACATCGATTAATCTCCAGTATTTACTCGCAATTTTTAATTTTCATCGGGAAACAAAAAGTTGCTCAAGTGGAATTATCACATGTCACAATCATTTAAATGTGAGCATTTGTAATCCAAAATAAGTATTGTATGCACTTATATAATTACTTAAAAATCAGATGAAAATTAGTACTCCAAGTATCAAATAAAAATAAAGTTTTATAGCTATAGTAAGCATATTGTCAAACATATAGCATGCACTAGTTTGATTTCCAATAGTGATCTTATCTTTTCATTAGCAAAACAAGAGTAAAGTACTAAAATCAAAACATGATTTTTATTGTAAGTTCTTACATCTCTAATCTCTAGTATCACGATTCATACTTTGAACATGCATACACAACGATTTTAAAATCACAACATCTCTAAAAAAAAAACTCTAAATAGAAATTTTCAAAATGGGTTTTGAAGATAAGTTCATGATCTACAAGTTTCATGTTACACACGAATTCAAAATATATACATAAAAAATCAAGAATACAAATTCAATCAGGAGTAATTTTTTTCATACGTCAGAATTTTTCAGCAACGTTATATAGTTTTCTAAATTAGTTTAAAAATACTTACCGAACAGTGTAGTTTGGTTTTCCAAATATTGAGTTGCAAATTTTGCAGATACCGCCTGCAAACATAAATTTGTAGGGATTTTAGCATACATGTATCTTACATAACAGCGGACATGATTTTCTTTGGAATTTGAAGTCTATTTGTTCAATAAATCATGTAGTATACAGTTGGGATATTCATACATGTTTTAAGCATTGAATAAAGTCTACTTGTTTTACTAAATACTCGACACTGTCTAAACTACCTGGAGCTCAAATATAAGGACAATAACTGAACATTACTGAATATATTTACGAAGATAAATCATGAAACAACTATGCTCTTGACTTGAAAAGCCTACCGCACATCCCCTATTTATATGAGACCGGTGCATTATGTCCTTGAAGAACGGTTTTTTCGACTTAAATACCTCGGCTGCTAAAAATGCTTTTTATTTTGATTGTGTTACCTGTGAAGTATTAGTACATGAACTTCCAGTTGTAACAGTCTTGGAAAACACTTTCTGTTGTTTTGGAAAATCATGCTCATTAGCTGCATTCACAAACAAAATAAATAATACCGCCATATAGCAAGCCTAGATAAACCTTAAGTATTTTACGATTGAATTTGGAAGACTTATATACCCGGTTCATCAGTTTCCAGACTGACTTGACAAACTCTACTCCACGAAGACTCCTTTTTGATAGAAGCTTCGTTGTTGCTATGAGTACTACAAGAATCAATGTCAATCACTTGCGCTTTATCTTTACAATTGGTTCTGAAGTTAAGCAATGAGTATTCGATCTCAGTAGCACTCATATTAAATATCAGAACATGAAATTCTGAATTCCGCTCATATCTGAAAACCAAAATATACCCAACAGAAATAGATTAAAACTCCATGAATTTTGTCCATCTGTTCTCAAAAGAAATTCGATTTTTGCTTTTCGTTAGTCTGAAAGACCAGATTGGACCATTAGGAACCCTGATGATTGCAATGTCACACAATTCATATCCAAACTTCTTGAGAAATGCTTTTGGGATTTCCCGTCACATGAACAATATGGACAAAATTCAGAAAAGAAAAACAAATCAACTTGTATCCATGTTATATAACAAGATGCAAATCAAAATGCAACAAAACCTCGACAAATTCAAATGCAGGATCATAAAAATCAATTGAAATCATAAAATAAGAAACCCAATATTTAGAAGTTTTATTAAAAGAACCCCTTTCTTATTTTGTTTGAGTACATGTGAATTTTATTCTCTGTATATTTAAAAACAAAGTAATCAAAATTAGACTAAACCTTTGAAACATATGTTAGTACAAAGCTTGAAGATGTGGTTTCTAGAATATCAAATATGGGTTTCTTTCACAGCTAACAACTTCATAATGCATCTTAGACTCTAAATGTTAATCCTAAAACCATTTTTTTATCGGCTTAATCCTAAAACCTTACCAGTCGTTTATCTTTAATGGCTTGAGCAAGGATTATCTTGAAGAAATGAAATGGCGAAGAAGATGTCGATGATGATTCCATCTCCTTCCTCTTCTTACTATGATCATAGTAAGGCATTTTATTAACTCTTAAGACTCATTTTTAATGGCGCATACAGCTTTGACTTCTAAAAAAGGCATTAGGTAGTCATTTAACGACTTTGAGTTAATTGCTTCAGAGAAATATTTTGTGTAAAGATGTAATGGAAGCACTAGGTAGTCATTTAACGCATAAGTATTCAGAAGGTACTATAAATTTCATTAAGTACCTTATTTTCGAAGGTACTATAAATTATGACGGGTAACTCAGTTTGAGGGTAATATAAATTTAACTAGGTACTCATACCAGTCTGTAACATAATTCTTTTTGGGTACATTGTTTTAAGTTGACTATGAGGGCAGAATTGGAAAAACCGGTATTTGGAACTCGCCGAGTCACACTGAGTTTCAACCAGCATATGGTTGATATGTTTTCGATGAGTACAACCGGATTCATACCTTTTCTGGAAATATCTTATTTCCATGAGCTTTGCTCAATTTTTAACATAAACAAAAAAAAAAAACTTAAAAGTTAAACATCTCTTAAAATATAAGTCGAAAACTAACAAATTTTACATATTCGGAAAGGTATTGACGAGATCTATACAACTGGTACCCATTATACTGTGTTTCGAAACTTTAATTTTTTTTTAAGAAAATGATGGTTCATATTCAAGAATGACACTATTTTAGATCATGGTAGTTCATTCTAGTTCTACCAGTTCATTTTGTAGAATGAACTCGTAATAGTAGTTCATTTTGAAGAATAAAGTTGTATTAGTAGTTCATTGTTGTAGTTCATATTGTAGAATTAACTCGTGGTGATGGTTAATTATGGTAGTTCATATTGTAGAAATGGTATTATTTTGTAAAATGAATTTGTAGTGATGGTTAATTATGGTAGTTCATATTGTATAATAAACTCGTTATAGGTTTTCATCAAGGCATGTTCCGTCTACTAGAAAACAACGAATTAGGTCCATTGGTGCATGAGAGCATTTCTGGTTTAAGAAAAATCGACAAGCTCTTGCCGAATTAGCATATAGATCTATCGCTTTGTGATTCATCGGTGAACACTCACTCATAGAAGGGTTGTTTTTAATACTCCCTTTATTTCTAAAAATTAGGTTTGTTTGGTTTGCATAAAGATTAAGAGAACTAATAATTGTAGCAAATTTTTTCACATTTTTTTCCTAATTTTCCTCATTCATTTGATATTAGAGAAAAAATAGAGAAAGAAATGGTTCCTTTTTTGTGTTAAGAGAGGAAAAAGAGAGAGAAGTGGTCCTCTACGGACAGATTAGTAAACTAACAACATTTGATTTTCCATTTATGGAACCAGCCTATTTCTTTGACATATCCAAATAAGGAAACCAACCAGAAAAGACGAGGTACCCAAATACACCACAATCTTTTAATTTTTCACCTATAAGTCCTTTACCGAATGTGATCGTTTATGGACAAAGGAGAGACAATACAACAAATTCAGTTCACACTTCATGTGATCGTCTATGGAAATGAGATCAAGGCAATACAACAACAAGATCACTTGTGTGATTGACTATGGATACAAGACCAAGACGATACGACAACAAAGTGTGCACTTAATAATAAGTACGATATTAAACCGAAACTCTGTAGGATCAATATCAAGTGTTACGAAGTTAACATACGTGTGTAATTTACTTAATTATAATAACAATTATAATGCAGAAAACAAAGTAAATAATACAGGAAAATTTTGTTAACGAGGGAACCGCAAATGTAGAAAAACCCTGGGACCTAATCCAGTTTTGAATACTCTCATAATTAAGCCGATATACACAATCTGATACCAACTTCGTATATTTGAGACCAAGTAGACTACCCCTAGCTACTTAGTTTCCTCAGTATCCCTGCGCCTTCGAATTCTAGAGTCACGAACGTGAATAACAAGTCCTTTGGATCGTATTTCAAAAAAATATGAAGAATCTGTTTGGTAACCACTCTAATCAATCTTGCTAGAAGATATTAATGAGTTGTTGACAAAGGCTCTTCTGTTTAATCTAATAAACTCCTTTGTCTGGTTAGGTCAATCTAAACTTTGATTACAGAAATAATCAGATTCTAGATTCGCAATCAATCAATATAGATCTCAAAGAGAAACTATAAAGTGATGCCGATCTCATACAACTAATCAATCAAGTCTATAAAAGATAAACACGATTCTAGTTGGATCCCATCCGATCAAGGTTTGTGCATTAAATCCACAAGATATAAAAAGTGTTAGAGCACTGCTCGGTCAAACTCGCATGCATTTCTATCTCAAGCATGTTTGTCAATGTTAGTGATCGGAACTATAAGTCTTTATTTCTAGTCTACTTATAGATGTCTCGGATTAGGACATAGATTGTGTAGTTGAGCCTTAGACTTCACGGCGTTCATCATCGGAAGACGAAGAACTACTAAGGAGAGCTTGTGGAACTTCATCAACAAAAGGTATGTGGAGACTGAAACTCATCTATCACTTGGAAAGTCTATTTCTACTCTATCTCTTATATTGAGACATAAGTCGTGTTACGATATAGTTTTATATTATACACATTTGAGATTTCGATCCGAGTTTAACTCGCTTACATATTTCTCGGAATATGTGTTGGCAAACTTTCGCTTCGACCAAGTTCATCTTATATTCTTGACGCAAGTCAAAAGATGATCATGTGAAAGTGCCGAGTATCATCTTACCTGGTTTGTGTGATACAATCATTTGGTGTAGACTTGGAAGGTTTCTTTATGATTATTTCAATAACTTGAAAATTGCTTTGATGCTAATAGTGTGTGAAAACGGCTATTGTCATCCTCTAAGAAAGTTTCAATGATTGAAATAAGAATTTAGAATACTTAACCATTATTGGATATGACATGTTGTGTACTCTTGCACATATGTAATCCATGTCCGGAAACCATAGTATGTGTAACTGTTAGCTTGAGAAATCCGGGAACCTAAGTATGCGCACCCATTCGCGTACTGGCGTAAGGTTCATGTCTGAATATTTTTGTTGGGATTGGAAGTATGCGTACCCGTTTGCGTACTGGCGAAACCCAATCTTGGTCCGGGTATTTCAAGTATGCTTACCCGTTTGCATACTTGAAGGTTAAAGTTCTAAAATCGGTTGTGTACATGAACTTAAACATTTATATAATAAGGAATGCAATCTTTTCAAACCATGGCTATAATGTTCATGAATTGATTCATGTGAATCAAACCGATTTTGCTTCGATTGTGTTCTTGTATACTTCTATGATAATATCGTAATTGAATAACTCTTTAACTAGTTTCATTTGAGTCATTTGAACTAGTTATGGTTAAGATGAATAAGGTTGATATGAGAGAGATCATATGGCTAACTTCGGTTAACGATTGTTGATCCAACATGGTGTACACGTTTAGGTACGGTTACATAAACCTAAATGAGGGTACATTTCATTTGTGTGTAAAAAGCTAAGTTCGGTCTAACGTTTGAAAGATATTAGCTTGGTTGAATCAGGTTTTTCATCTAACGGTGAATATTGAATTCTTTGTTACCAAGGTAACTTAGATTGCAAATCCTGATTTGAAAACTATATAAAGGCAAACTCTAGTAATTGGGAAACCTAATCCGTACACTTCTGTGTGTTACTAGTTGCATAGCTAGAGTTGATTCTCCTTTAACCTTAGGTTTCTCACGAGACCCTGTAAGTTAATGACTTAAAGACTTCATTGGGATTGTGAAGCCAGACCCAACTATTTTCTCTATAGTTATGTGATCTGATCTTTTTGTTTCTATCGTGATTGAGTGCAATTTTAAGATTGGCTTGAGTTTTATATCTTCGATAGGAAAGATAGAAAAGTAATCACAAACACCTTCGTCTCATCGTTTGTGATTTCATAATATCTTGTTTCGTTAATCGATTAAGATTATTGTGAGGTGATCGATAATACTAGGTTGTTCTTCGGGAATATAAGATCGGTTTATCAATTGGTTCCTATTTACCTTGATTTATCAAAAGACGGAAGAAAACTCATAGGTATTTCTGTGGGAGACAGGTTTATCTATTCTAATAGACTTTTCTGTGTGAGATGATAGACACACTTTTGTGTCTAAGTTGTCCTCAATTTTCTGTATTGTTGGTACTCGACTTTGTACTTATTATGGTGTTTTTTTTTTGTAGGTATTTTGGGAAATATACCCCTGGGGACATTTGCTATACATACCCCTACTTTGGATAAAGGGTACCTCGGTTGGACATTTTCTATTCGCACTCCATAAACTGTTAAGGGGATACCATCATCTTCTCCATTTGAATTTGGTTTTTGGCGGGAACATTGGGCAGAAATTAGGGTTAACATTTTGGAGGAGATTGAACGAGATGAAAGGCTGATTTTGTCTGCCATTGATCCTTAGGACCAAACAGCCGCGCTATGCTCAACGGTTTGGATTAGAATTGGCTGGAGATTCCGATTGAGTAAATCAGGGAATTACGTGTTTTGAAAACCCGATATGCTGTTTTGGTTTTGGACGACTTCTAGTGAGATTAAAATGCTACAATCAGTTGGTTTGGGCTTGTTCCAGATAAACAGAACAGGTAATTGCATCAAATTCGAAGGAATTGGGTTGGAGAATCATGATTGAGCAAAACAGGGTGGATATATCTTCTCGGGTTTATTTCCGGGAAGTATGTGATGTAATTGGAGGTTTGCGTATGGAAGCTGGGTTTTGGCGAATTTTGGAACGTGTTTGTAGCATGACAGCTAAGGAGTAACGCGTGGGGAGATAAATCAGGAAAGAAAATCCGTGACTGGCAGTGAAGAATATTACCAAGTAATGGAAGAATATATGGAGTTATGACGCATGATTTTGGGGTATGAATGAGTATATAAGGTGTGGTGGAATAATAGAGCGGGCATAGAGAGAATTGGGAGAAGAACAATGCGATAATCAGAGCTTCAACAGATACTATTCTGCTGCTGCATAAGCTGAAGAACACGAAGAACATAAGACGCCTGTAGACAGTCGTTCATGCTACAACGACTGTGACATATTTTTCGTATGGTTCTTTGTAACAGTTGGTTTGTAACAAACATAATTGTTACAAACCCGGTTTTTCATCTTTTCTTACATATTCATCTTTGTAAGCAAATTTGGAGCAATGAAATCGAATTTTGAGCGTGTTTCCATCATGAGGAGCTAAACCCAATCCTTGGGGAAATGCAGGAAGCCGTTGTTTCGGTAAAAGTGATACATTTATACTTTTAATTAATTATAACAACTCTATTGTGATTTTTGCATTGAACTAAAAATTGATTATATGATTTTGATTAGTTAGGTGTATTTTCTCTTGATAGAATATGCTTACTTTACGGTTTTGATATTCTATGCTTGGATTAACATCTATTCTTTTAAAAATATACATGTCTATGCAATACTATTAGAATCAATTTGAATGTTGAGTTGCATAATTATTGTTTTATTAAATCACTAATATAGACCAATGGTGGAATCCTATCCCCAGTCTCCATAATTTTTACAACACCTTTTTATTTGAGTTTGTAATTTTTATTTATAAAAATTAAGTCTAAAAAATATGCTTTCACAAGTTCTTAACGAACCTATTACCAAAAAAACATTGAAATCACATCATGAGACATATTTTTTTTATCAAGTCTTCGACTTTGAGTCATAGCAACTCTTGGTTGTGAGTGAGATCAGCTAAGGAAATCAAGTGCGTAGTATCCTGCTAGGATCAGATACCTAAGGAACGCAACTATACCTTGAATCAGTGTGAGATTGATTAGGATTGAACTACAGTCCATTCCGAAGTCCATTGGTAGTAGGCTAGTGTCTGTAGCGGATTAATACAGTGTGGTGTTCAAGCTGGACTAGGTCCCGAGGTTTTTCTCCAATTGCGATTTTCCTCGTTAACAAAATTCTGGTGTCTGTGTTATTTATTTTACGCATTATACTTTGTTATATAACTGAAATATCACAGGTTGTGCGTTATATCGATCAATTAGGAAATCCAACATTTGGTTGTTGATTGAAATTGATTGATCCTTGAACATTGGTCTTTGGTACCGTTCAAGTTACTTCTATTATATACAATCAGGCTCGCAAATTTCTATTTGCTGATTGCAGATTTAATTGAGAGATAGAGATATAAAATCTTGTATATACTTTTCTCTAGATTGAGTCTGACTGTCTAGTTGATTCTCTAGAAAGTATATTCAAGTAAGTCCTCTCATATTACCAAACGAATTGTTGTTTGTGGTTGTTAGACCCTCACATTTTCAATTGGTATCAGAGCAGGCAAACGCATTAAAGACCTTATAAGTCTGTGTTTGTAGCATCTGATATGAACATAAATGTTATCTCTATAAGCGTACCACCAGTCTTCGATGGCTTAAAATACTTATGGTGGAAAATTGCTATGTGTGCCTTTCTTCAAGCGCGGGACTTTCAATCATGGGTTTATGTAGTTAATGACTATGATGCTCCCGTTGTTGCAGTAGGAGATACGACCATTCCAAAGGATATTGGTGCATATGACCCTGCTGAGATTCTTGCTGGAAAGCAAAATTCCGACAGTTTGAACGCAATCATGCATGCCATTACCCTAGATCTTCAGCACCATGTGACTGCGTGCACTCGGTCTAAATATGCTTGTGATATCTTAGAAACCGTATTTGAAGGGAATACCAGTGAAAAGGAACCCGGACTTCAAAACCTAAATTCCGATTGGGAAAACCTTCTTATAGCAGATGAAGATTCATTTGATGAGTTTAATCACAAAGTGTCTGAAATTGTTAATGCATCTTTTGCATTGGGTAAGACTATTCCTGAAAGGACATTGTGATGAAAATTCTCAGATCGCTGCCATCTAGATACGACTCTAAGAAACATGCCATCGTTGAGGGAAATAACCTTGATACACTTTACAGAAATATTCTTGTTGGAAAGCTTAAGATTTTCGATCTTGAACTTAGTCAAAGAGAAAAACGTCACTTGTTTAGCAACCATATTGCTACATCTGATAAAAAGTCTCGACGTATTAAATTGATTGATACAGGGGATGAGAATTTCTTTAATTCAACTTTGTCACTGTTTGTACAACAGCTTAAGAAAACTCTTAGACAAAGTAAAAGAAAGTTTCAAAAGAAAGCTCAGTCAATCAATAAAAGGAATAGAAAAGTTCAGGAAAGCTATGTTAATAAAACTTGTTCTAAGTGCTATAGAGGTGTCCATGATACTTCCAAAAGTTCTGATGAGGAGTTAAGTGAGTTAACTAAAGCATGGATGGCTACTTTTGACTAATGTCCTAATGTTGATATCTATGAAAGTTATCTTAATCTCTTTGTTGATAATCACACTTGTCCTCCTAACAGTCCTGATTATTCCACGATGAACAATCTTACTTCTCCAGAAGTGTTTCAACTGGAAAATGAAGCCTTGATTAAAAAGATTGAAGATCTGGAAAGTCAACTGTTTAATTTAAGACCAGATGTTGATATCACTTGCATTTGTGATCCTAATAAGAAACATTGAACTTCTTCGATTAATTATTTTAAACATTATCATCAAGTTACTCCTGATTCTATGTTAGTCTCAAATCACCCCGAAGAGGATGATATGGAGAACTACAAGGACTTACCAAACTGTTTGGTCTCCTTATGTAAAAATCAGGATCATTTTGAAATTGTAAGCATTAAAGGTCGGGAATATTTCTCCTCTGTTAAACCTTGTTTTCAGAAGATGAAAAGGAAATCTCCTATGAAATCCTCATTCCTTTCAAAAGAGACCATTCATAGTTTGCGAAAAATCAACAAACAAGGTATTTAAAACTGTGCTAAAAAGTGGAAAGAATGATGTGCATAACTCTTCTTTCTTGAAGGCAAAACAGAAACAAGGAATAACAAACACTTCATCCCCTCGTAAGAAATCACCCAGTCCTGTTGTGGATTGGAGAAATTACATTCTGTAATTTTGATTAAGATGATTCTTGCTTGTCTCTCTTGGGAAAGAATCATAATCTCCAAGAGGGTTGTGATGAAATATTTCTGTTGATTCCCTAGTTTGATTCTGTTTCTTTTTTTTTTCTCTTCAATTTCTAGTCAAGAATCGTTTGTGTACGTGAACGGTTTTTCCTGTAAAGACTTTTGGGAATAACCAAATTCGGTTAGGGTTTTGGTCAAGGTCTTTTTAGAAATTTATCCCCTATCTTCATTCCTTTTTAATATGAAGATTTATCATTGTTGTGAGCATTTTTTTTTCTATTCTGTCATGTCCTCATCAAGTCTTTCAAGCAAAGAAAGTGATGTCTGGACTTTTCTTTTTCCCTCTAAGAAGGTTCGTTTTGACTCTTCTGATAGTGAGATGTGCTCTGACAAGCGTGATTCCTCCCCTGATGGGAATCCCTCTGTCTCTCATTTTGATAAGCGCTCTTTAACCATGGATCTCGTCTTGGAACAAGTACGTGCCTGAAGAGTGAACTTGAATCCTCTTCCAAAAGACTTGAGAAAAGATGGATAACCTTGAATTCAGGATTGATCTGATCGAAGACGAGCTTGATGAATATAGGGAATATGAGAAGAGTATTCAAAGTAAGTGAAATGCTTCATAGGAGTTGTGTCTTTTTGTTTTGTCTAGGAAACTTCTTATGAGAATTTTATTCTTGTGTTTTTTTTAAGAAGGATTACTAGGGTTTTCAATAGCCATTATTATGAGTACACATAGCTATGTCCAACGTTTTCATCTTCAATGTTTTTAGATTTATTTATTTAAATTTCTAAGTTATTTGGAAGATGATTTTTGCAGTATTAATCTTTATGGTTTCATATATTGCGAATTGTTATGGGATATGTCGTTTACGTCCGTGAACCTTGACTGTCCCATACTTGCTCAAAAGTTATCTCTATTATGTGGTATGAAAATGTTGATAAAAGATAGAATGAACTTTTGAATACAAAAGTTAATCCTTTTACATCATTATGCAAATATTGATGGAATAAAGGATGAACTTTGTTTACAAAGATTAAGTCTATTATATGTCATTGTGAAAATAGTGATGAAAAATAGAATGAATCTTTGTTTATTCCGCAGTATTGGTCTTTCCCTGATCCACATCTTTGTGCAGATACTGTGTTTCTCTGTAAGTTCTCTTATGTTGAGCATGGCCAATTGAATTGATCATTTTTGTGGCTAACTCAATTGTGATTTTTGGATACAAATTCATGTTCTCATGTGATTTGATTATGTCCAAAGAAATCCTTCTTTTCTCGTAAAAGTAAGGTCGCTATTGTTGTTCTTTCGAGAATGACATTTTATAGGGGAGAGTTCTTTTTGAACTTGTGCTTAATTGCCAAATCTTTGTGGGGAGTGCGGTTGCGGAATATTGTAGGAGTTATCTTGTATCTTTATAAACTCCTTGATAAATGCATTTAGCTTCGGCTATATGATTGCATCTAAATAAGTTGGTATGTTATTCTATTTTGGTCATGAAGTATCTCTATGAAAATTTCATGAGGATCCCACTAGTTTTCGTACCTTTGCCAATTTTTATTGACAAAAGGGGGGAGAATTAATCTGTAGTTTCATACTACAAATACATATGGTTTACGGATCATTATGTAAGGGGGAGTGGTTTTCATGTCGATATGAAGTATTGACTAAGGGGGAGTGATACATATCACCATAGTATTGTTGTCAAAGTTGTGATACAATTGAACTTTGATGTTGTGTAATAATACTATGACACTGTATAACAATGATATGATGCTGAGTTGAAAACGTTTAGAATCATGGAGTACTTGGAAGTAACGAAGATTTCGAGTCGTATTGAAGATGCCAAGGAGATCAAGTATTTGGATGAAAATCCACAAAGTTTTATTTATTTTGTAATCCATATGTATAGATAGTTTTGTCACTAAAATTGACAAAGGGGGAGATTGTTAGAGCACTGCTCAGTCGAACTCGCATGCGTTTCTATCTCAAGCATGTTTGTCAATGTTAGTGATCAAAACTATAAGTCTTGATTTCTAGTCAACTTGTAGATGTCTCGGATTAGGACATAGATTATGTAGTTGATCCTTAGACTTCACGGAGTTCATCATTTGAAGACGAAGAACTACTAAGGAGAGCTTGTGGAACTTCATCAACAAAAGGTATGTGGAGACTGAAACTCATCTATCACTTGGAAAGTCTATTTCTACTCTATCTCTTATATTGAGACATAAGTCGTGTTACGATATAGTTTTCTATTATACACATTTGAGATTTCGAGCCGAGTTTAACTCGCTTACATATTTCTCGGAATATATGTTGGAAAACTTTCGCTTCGACCAAGTTCATCTTATATTCTTTATGCAAGTCAAAAGATGATCATGTGAAAATTGTCGAGTAACATCTTACATGGTTTGTGTGATACAATCATTTGGTGTAGAATTGGAATGTTTCATTATGATTATTTCAATAACTTGAAAATTTCTTTGATGCTAATAGTGTGTGAAACCGGATATTGTCATCCTCTAAGAAAGTTTCAATGATTTAAATAAGAGTTTAGAACACTTAACCATTATTGGATATGACATGTTGTGTACTCTTGCACATATGTAATCAATGTCCGGGAACCATAGTATGCGTACCCGTATGCGAACCGGTTGGCTTGAGAAATCTCGGTACCTAAGTATGCACACCCGTTTGCGTACTGGCGTAAGGTTCATGTCTGAATATTTCTGCTGGGATTGGAAGTACGCGTACCCGTTTGCGTACTGGGGAAACCCAATCTTGGTCCGGGTATTTCAAGTATGCGTACCCGTTTGCATACTTGAAGGTTAAAGTGATAAGTGCATAATGCATATGATTTTAGTGTCCATTCCATACTTGTTTAAGCTATTATTCTTGCATATTTTCGTATTATTACTCTTGTTTGCTCTTATTTTCCTCAATTCTGTGAATCATCCAAAAAGGAGCTGGAAAGTGCTGAAAAGAGATAAGAATAGAAGTATCCCAAGTATCCAAGCGCCCAAGTCTAATAGAAGTGGAAGAAGTGCGACGAAAAGGAGCAAAACGCTCAAAATCAAGAGAAGGGCCAAATACCGATCTTAACTATTTCAAAGATAAATAGAATTCAAAAAGAATGAGGTCATTCCGAGTTCGGATGAAGAAGTTGTGGCCAAAAAAAGCTTTTATTGAATACCGAAGACAGTAAAGTATGCGGACGGGTACACATACTTTAATTCCGGAAATTTCTGTTGGAATTTGAAGTTCGCGGACTGGTACGCGTACTTAGCAAGTAGGAAAACGTGCATTAATACCTTGGAAGGACTAAAGTCACATTTGGAGTCGTTATTTCGTATTTCCGGGTCGGGTGCTTGAACCGAACTAAATACTTGATGGCCAATCAATGTAAGCCTATAAAAAAGTATTAGGTAATGTATCATCAAAAATCTCATATTATACTTTTGTTCTTCATCAATATTTTAGGGTTTATCCCTTTAGGGGGAAACCGGGTAATTGTGTAATCATGAGAAACTAAACCTTTGTTGATTAAGGATGAATTCAATATTCTAAGCATGATGCTTTATTAATAATATAAATATATTTGATGTTTTAATCATCATCGTTTGTTTTCATTATATCTAGGTTTATGATTGATTCTTAGATTGATTTGGGTGCGCAACTAGATCAGGCTATTAATCATTCTATTGCTAGTAGAGAGTTGAGCGATATGTAATTGTCGTGCATCTCCTACACAAGTAGAAAACATGAGACCTTGCAGAGGGATTATGTAAAGCAATCGTGTGTGGAAACAACACCAGTAAGTGAATCGAGTGTACTGAGTTTAACTGCTGGAATCAAACCTAAATTCACAAACCCTAAAGCGTTCGATTGAGTTATACCTTGTAAGCGTACCTCAAAGCAGCTCAGTTGAATAGAATCCGGTGACTAAGCGTACTTGTTATCCGGTGATACAAGGAGTTTGGGGGATAGCTAAGCGTACCTGCTATTCTACGGTTGGTGATTAATGGTTCTAACGGAAGGTAGATAAGTATTCTAATCCTGCTATCGCTTGGTAACGGCGAAGGATTCCTTAATCATCTCTTTTTTTCTTTATTGTCTTTATAATTATCTTAAAACCAATCCACATTATTTATTTTGCTGATCAAATAACCTATCAATTACATAGATCTCTGTGGGAACGATCTCTTACTACTGCTGTATTACCAGTTAATTAGTGGGAAATATATTTATTAATTTGTTGAGCCTACGACATCCCATACAAATTTTGGCGCCGCTGCCGGGGAGCAGTAGCTAATTGATTTATTATTTATTTATCTTGTTTTTTTTTTATTTTGATTTTTCTCCTTCTTGTGAGTCGTCATGTTTCCTTACGGAAATAACATGTACGGAGCACAAGATCAATCATATAATAATAGTAATAAATATGATTTTCAATCTCATTCATATGACAACTACCAACCATCCTATGGGTATAATCAAAACCAACCTTTTGGTTACGATCAATATCCCACTGAACCTTTTGGTTATTCTCATACATATCAAGAACCTTATGACGGGTATGTAAGTGAGCAACCACAAGGATGAGAAGATAGTTATGCTTCTAACAATTCTTCTAGTCTGCCAGATTTAATGCACCAACTTATGGATCAGTTGAAACAGCAAAATCAACAGCTGGACGAGCACATCAAAAAGACATAAGAGTCACACCAAGAAATTCAAAGGAGCACGGAGAATTTTAAAAAACACATGTCTCAACTCTGGGAGACGAGGAATGAAAAATAAATTTGGCCTCAAAACCAAAACAATTCGGAAATTCCTTCGAGAGTCAACAAATATTTTTAAGATGAGCAACCTTTGGAAATTTCTTATAACAATGATGCAGTTATACCAGCTCCGGATCTTAATAATGATCATTCGCCTATTCAAAAGGAGGAGTCTTGGTATGACCGAGACATTGTTATGAACGGTGTTACATACTCCAATGCATATCAACGTTACAATGAACATCCAAATTACAATGTTTTTAGGTCGGTTGATTTGCAAGAAGTAGACCCGATTATTACCTCAACGGAAACTCATACAGAATACCCTAAAATTTATACTGAAGAAGAGTTCATGAGAGCGAAATTTGATTCGGATGATGAAAGTGTTGAAGAGATGGAGATTGAAAATGAAACCAAATTGATTGAAGTCGTGGAAGACCCAATTGAGCTAGATAATAGTTCGATAGAGGACCACGATATACTTGAAGTAAATAATTCACTGTTAATTACGAATGTGGATCCGAAACAAGGTTTGTCTAATCCTTTGATTAATTCTTTATCTATTGATCCTTTCCATCCAATTAAAGTAGATTCTCAAAGAGTTGTTAACCCAACTTTTAAGAAAATACCTCACTTAGGATTGGAGTTGTGTGTTTCAAAAATTTTAACGGATTATTTTGCTTCTAAGTATCCACCACTTGATGTGTTTGATTCGAGTATTGTGCAGGTTCACCAAGTTGAGGAACCTTTTGAAGTTCCCGAATTCTATGCTCTCTATCCACTTCCGAGTGTAGAAAGGACTAAGTGTGGGGGTGATAATAATTTTGATTGTTGTTGTAGTAATGAGGTTCAAACTTTCGGACTTGTGAAGATTAAATTTAAAGATTTAATAAAATTATATACAAAAATATTAACAAAGTGGGCGAGAGGTAACCAAGACACTAGATTCCACTATTACACATGAATGATGTCAAATATTTCATAACTCTAATTGTCCTTTTAATCCTTTATTTCTTAATCCACAAATAATCAAACATATTCTTTTCAAAAATTAATTGTATCCCTTAAGCATAGATTATCTAACCAAAGCATAACCTATCTAATTGAATCACAACTAATGAAGAAAATTATGTAAACTTTTAAGAACTCTGCAAAAGCAGTGATTGAGTGAATTATAATTAAATATTAGAGAAAATGAAATAGTTACCCATTGTTCATGTGTGAATAGCTTCATCCATTGCCTTGGTTACGAAAGAATTAGTCTCTCATCATGTTGGGAACACGCTCAAAAGTTGATTTCATTTATGCTCAAAGGGTTACAAATGATGAATAAGGGAGAATTATAATAAAAATTGGGTTTGCAATGCTTATAACTATTGCAAAAGCCGTTACAAAGATCCGTTGTTGTACTGTTGCGTTTTTTAAGTCTGTCTCTGATCTGCGACCAACAGTATGAGTCGCTGACACTGTTTAAAAACGACGGTTCGGCAGTGAAGAAAAATATTCTAGGAATATTTTCTTCCCGGTTTTAGCTTCTCACGTGTTTCTACAGATGCAAAATCTCCTCATTTATCTTCTTCACGGTCCAGAGTGTTGCTAGAGTCATCATACACGAGCAGAACACACATAAATCTTCCAAAACCCGTGAACTATTCTTCTCATGCACGGGCTGCCCTGATTCCTTGTCACGGATTTTCCATCCAAATTTGATCGAAACAAACACCCATACCAGCTCTTTTATGACATATCACAACTACCCATGAAGTTTCAGCCCTTTAGTCCACCAAGAACATCTTCAAATTTCGATCGAAACATTCTCAGAGAGCTGCCACATTTTTCCCGCCAATTTTAAGTTTCAAATGAAGAAGATGGTGTCCCCCTAACCAGCTGTGGGGTGCGAATAACAGCTGCCTTTTTGGGGTGCCCATTAGCCAAATTTGGGCTCCGTATAGCAAGTGTCCTTCGGGGGTGTTCCGAGTGATTTTTCGAGCCGATTTTTCCAACAATATTTATTTTCCAAAAATACCTAAAAATACACAAAACACCATAATAAGGACGAAAACGAGTACCAACAATACGAAACATTGAGGACAAATTAGACACATAAATGCGTCTATCAAATACCCTCAAACTTATTATTTGCTAGTCCTCGAGCAAAACTAATAAAAAGTAAATAAAACCGAGTTAATCTCGGGAGGGTTTACCAGAGGTGTGCCCACAAAACCATTACTCCAGACCCTAGCTATCTATGCAGAACCTTGGAAGGCACTAAAGAATCTCCTTGGTTGGCATACTTATTGACTACAGGAGGAAGTACCCTGATGCGAAATTCCAATTGTTGTACACGAGTTTGCACTCAAGCATACTAAAATTCATATAAAGTGACAGAGCTCTACTCAGATAGTTTCTGGACATCATAAACCGGAGTCAACCAATCACATGGATAGATTAAGAAGATGGATGTAGAGAAAAATGTGGATGATGTTGACTAAGGTGAACCTATCCTAATGGACTGAGATACTGGTCTGGACTATATCAACACACTGGCATATACAAGGGAACCAGTGGTTGATAAACCTAACTCTAGGTCAACACAACTGGCATATACAAGGGTACCAGTGGTCGACTTTATTGAATTTATTTGGTTGGTCTGGTGGTCTGGTCTCAATTTTTTTTTTTATCTCAGTCACTTTATTTCACCCTAGCAATGGTAAAAAGAAAATAAAAAGAAGTGATCAGGATTCTTTCGATGTTTCCATCACGAGGATATGGCGAAACTACCATGTTTTCTTTTTCTAACACCTGAGCTCTGTGCTTTTATGAATAACTCTTTAGATGTTTCCATCTAATCAGATTGGTTCCTCAAATCCTACAACCAAAATGCTTCCATCCACTTAGATTAGTTAGTGCCAACCTTAATAAGCATAAATTTCTAGTCTCTGGAGCTTATTTATTGCAACTAAGAATTTCTCCCATACCCCCAAACTTAAATCTAACATTGTCCTCAATGTTCTAAAGATGAAATTAAAAGCATGAACAAGGAGAAACTGTTACCAATGAAGCAAAAGAGATAAGGAAAGATATTACCGTGTCGCATGAATATTGGGTTACCTCCCAAGAAGTGCTAAGTTTAAAGTCTTCAGCCAGACTAAGCAAGGATTAGTCACCACGTAAATCATATAGTAGTAGCCGGAATAACTGTGGGTCATCTGGATCAAAAAGTGTTACCCACAAGAAGAGGAAACTGCAACAGACCAAGAAGATACCGAACATACCCTTGCTTAAGACAACTACATCTAGTTGTGGTTCAGGTTCAGGCTCTATAAAAGGGTCTAAATAAAAGGTTTTCATCGTTGGATTTCCTCAAAGCTAAGATCCGGTTCAGGTATTAGAGTCTGGAAAAACTCAACTAAGAACTTAGAAGCACATAACAACAACCTGAATAATTGGGGATCCTCTAAGTCAATTAGATTTGACTCACAAAGTTGACCATAATAATGGTCATTCTTAAGAAAATGTGTCGACCCTAATATCCTAAAGTAATTAGGTTTAGTCTCAAAACTTAATATCCGACACATCTGAAAATCATATGTTCCCACAATTGGAAGAAAATTTTTGGTGGGAAAACAAAGTCAATCTTGGTATCATAGCCTGGGTTAACCACATCAACCAGAGGATGGGTTTCTAACAACTGAGCTTCTCTATGGACATCATTAGGTTCGGGAAAACATGTATGAAGATAATCTTGTAATATGGTTGAGGCATAAATGTCAAGTCCTACACGAGGGAACTTTCTAAGAGTTAAAGCACATGGAGAATGATAATCACCCCCAAACTTAGAGTTTTCTGTGTCTCTAGAAAGACTAGTCACAACTTCCCTAATTTCTAGGTCATCAGATTCCTGGAAATGGTCAATTGATTCTTCTAAGTCAGGTTCATCCTCACTCATCTCTACAAGTTCATCTTCTTCGTCTAAGACTATTGTTTCTAAATCGCTAGACTCTAAAACATTATTCTCAGAATAAACTCGTTCCTCTAAATCATTATCGGCTTTGTAAACAGGAAATACTACATCGTCTAAAACGAGGGTATCTCTAGTCAAATCCTCGTCCTTTTGAATAGGTGAATAATTATTAAAATTATTTGGATTTGAACTAGAAATAATATTATCATTGTAAAGCTCAATTGGAGTAACCATTTCCTGATCACTATTCCTACATAAGTATGATTCTCCATCAACACTATCCTCATCATAATGACATGAAAAAGATCGAACCTCATCAAAACAAGTAGTGCTACCAATTCTAACCTTGTTATCTTGATTATGTAAATAACTTCTTCATTCTCAAGGGTATTATTGGATACACGATATTGGCAATTCAAGTAATTTCGAGCAATTCTTTCGTTCGTCTCAGCTATCCGCTTGAGGTTGTCTTCTAAAGAAGGTTCACTCATTATTGTAGTTCTTTCATCTATAATTATACTATTCATCTCAGCTAACTTACGCGTCGACTCAGCTAACTTCCTGAGGGACTCTTCTAAAGGAGGAATATGAACAAAGGGATCATAAAAAGGACTATTTTTCAATAGTTTGATTGTATCCTCTAGAGACGAAGAACTAGTACTATAATCTTCTTGCTCGTAAGACTGATGCATGTGTGGATAGTAATTGGGCTCACCAGGGTATGACCCATATCCTTCCAAAGGATGGCGTTCCCAACCACTATTCCCAACATGGTCATAGAAAGGATGATGTCCATATTCAAATTCAGGTCGATAATCATTGTATTAGCTTCTATCATACCAGTTCGACATTCTTAATTGCAAGGGAATTCTACACAATCACAAACAAGGATGACTCGACCAAATCAAACCTATAAAATCTAGCAAACAACAAGCATGATGGCTCCACTTAGATTGTTTCTAGACCAGCTTCTAATCCTTCGAAAGGGAATTCGTTACAATTTAAGCAAACCCCTCTGGAATCAATCCGAGTCAAAGTAAGTTGAATTGAGGCGAGGGAAGCTCAGTGGAGCTTTGATACCCAAGGCCTCACCGCTATCACAAGGCGGCGCAGTCACGCATTCAACTCACAGAAACCATCATGAACTTCGAAGTATGCTAAAAGAGTAACCAATATTTTTCGAACGACTTTCCTACTAAGCTCGTTACCCTATAGGTCTCGTTCTAGTCAAAATTTTAAGCTTAGGTTCGCGTTTGGTTTCGTTTTCCTAAAGCGGGCAAGAAGGAAACGGTGATGAAATCCGAGTCCTTATCTTAATTTGGCTAGGCCTTGCCCTTTACTAGGAAATTAAAACAACCGTATTAAAATCCTCAGCATATATTCACCTTAAGGCATACAATAAACCCGCTGACAGGGGATTCACGGGTGTTTCGAAAGCTTACCTCCCGTACCAGACGGGCACAGAACCGCTGAAGTCGACTCGGGCCACGACTCCTATGTCATGTGCGAACCCGAGGGGCCGAGACGATATTGTAATCGTCGTCCTTCCCTGCAAACAGTTTTATATTTAATGTACCCTTCCTTAGGGTTTAAAAAATAAAATAATTGTCCAAGTCCAAAGTCCAAATAAAGTGCAAAAGAAAAGAAATAAAAAAGAAATAATTACAAAAAATGGAAGGTCTCTAAAAATAAATAAATAAATTCTCTCTTTTTTTTTCTTTTTTAATTTTTTTTCGCTTTTTTTTTTTACTTTGTCTTTATCCTTCTCTTTTAGCTTTAAGCTTTGATTCCAAGTCTTTAGTGTCCAACTTCAAACCTGTAATACAAAGACACACCCAAAGAAACGTAAAAAGAACAAATGAAATAAAAAAAAACCTAAAAATTCTACTTAAGCACAAATCCGCGTCGGCGGCGCCAAAATGATAATAATTTTGATTGTTGTTGTAGTAATGAGGTTCAAACTCTCGGACTTGTGAAGATTAAATTTAAAGATTTAATAAAATTATATACAAAAATATTAAAAAAGTGGGCGAGAGGTAACCAAGACACTAGATTCCACTATTACACATGAATGATGTCAAATATTTCATAACTCTAATTATCCTTTTAATCCTTTATTTCTTAATCCACAAATAATCAAACATATTCTCAAAAATTAATTGTATCCCTTAAGCATAGATTATCTAACCAAAGCATAACCTATCTAATTGAATCACAACTAATGAAGAAATTATATAAACTTTTAAGAACTCTGCAAAAGCAGTGATTGAGTGAATTATAATTAAATATTAGAGAAAATGAAATAGTTACCCATTGTTCATGTGTGAATAGATTCATCCATTGCCTTGGTTACGAGAGAATTAGCCGCTCATCATGTTAGGAACACGCTCAAAAGTTGATTTCATTTATGCTCAAAGGGTTACAAATGATGAATAAGGGAGAATTATAATAAAAATCGGGTTTGCAATGCTTATAACTATTGCAAAAGCCGTTACAAAGAGCCGTTATTGTACTGTTGCTTTTTTTAAGTCTGTCTCTGATCTGCGACCAACAGTATGAGTCGCTGACACTGTTTAAAAACGACGGTTGTGGCGAGTCTGTTCTTCTTGTTCTTCAGTGTTCTTCAATGGCAGCAGCAGCAGCAGGTGGTCTCTCTGCAAATTCGATTTTTTTGACTCTGTGGTGCTCTAAACTTCTCCCAATCTCTCCCTCTCCCTTCTCCATGATCCCCTCACCCTATATATACTCAACAACAGCAAAATATCACGCCATAACTCTCACAAATTTTCATTAAACTCGGCAGTGAAGAAAAATATTCTAGGAATATTTTCTTCCCGGTTTTAGCTTCTCACGTGTTTCTACAGATGCAAAATCTCCTCATTTATCTTCTTCACGGTCCAGAGTGTTGCTAGAGTCATCATACACGAGCAGAACACGCATAAATCTGCCAAAACCCGTGAACTATTCTTCTCATGCACGGGCTGTCCTGATTCCTTGTCACGGATTTTCCAGCCAAATTTGATCGAAACAAACACCCATACCAGCTCTTTTATGACATATCACAACTACCCATGAAGTTTCATCCCTTTAGTCCACCTAGAACATTTTCAAATTTCGATCGAAACATTCTCAGAGAGCTGCCACATTTTTCCCGCCAATTTTTAAGTTTCAAATGAAGAAGATGGTGTCCCCCTA
The DNA here is from genome assembly GCF_003573695.1 of Papaver somniferum. NCBI lineage: Eukaryota > Viridiplantae > Streptophyta > Magnoliopsida > Ranunculales > Papaveraceae > Papaver > Papaver somniferum. Next base: position 2,967,703 of record NW_020644373.1, read on the forward strand.
ACCAGATGTGGGGTGCGAATAGCAGCTGCCTTTTGGGGTGCCCCTTAGCCAAATCTGGGCTCCCTATAGCAAGTGTCCTCCGGGGGTGTTCCGAGTGATTTTTCGAGTCGATTTTTCCAACAATATTTATTTTCCAAAAATACCTAAAAATACACAAAACACCATAATAAGGACGAAAACGAGTACCAACAATACGAAACATTGAGGAAAAATTAGACACATAAATGCGTCTATCAGGGGGAAACTTCAATAAAGTGATACTTTCAATATTTATATTTTGTGCTAATGTTTTTTTGAAGCTGTTATTGGAATTGCAAATTGTTATTTGGAAGGATTACCAAATTTTCAGATTATTGGTGTACGAACGATAATAATAACACCGGGCTGACGACGTTAAACCAAGCGCTAAATGGGAGGCAAGCCATCGGTTTTGTATCTCTATCCTTTTGGTTTTAGTTTTCTTAATTTTTCATATCATATTCTGCATTACCATCTTAGATTTTACAAAATCCTATATCTATAATGAAAATTTTGACGAAACTATTTTCGTCAGCAAAATTCTGACCGCGCACTTGTCACGAAAATAGCTCTCGAGACTTCATACGAAGTCCGATTTCAGGAGTTTGTTACCCATTTGAATCGTTATACAAAAGACTTAGGCGAACAACTTTCGTTTAGGATGTTTTTCCTAGTTCCCTACCCATTTGCACAGTTTTCGAGTTTTTCAGGGCTATTATGTCAGAAATCAGAATTTTCAGGTTTTGGACATTGAGGATAATGTCGAGTTTAAGTGTGGGGGAGTAGTTAAGCATGTTTGGCTTGCATAAAGAGAAAAAAAAAGTAAAAAAATAATCAGACTCTTTGATTTCTTGCATTCTTGAGACTTCATCTTTTGGAGTTAATTATGAGTTATTTTGGATGACACTTTAAACCTTTTTAATATTGAAACAGTTCTTACGGCTATAGATTGAGTTCCACTTTTTCATTCTTAAATCCTTAAATATGTACGTTCATAATTGAATGCGAAACTAAGCTATGGTAGTCTTTTGAAAGATTCATCCTCGTAATTAATCAATACTGAATCACTTTTTTTTTTGTTTTTTTTTTGCAGTTATATATTTCTCTAAAGTGATTTGGTGGGATCCTGATACTACCGTGGGTGTTGTAGCAAGGTAATCATTGATTGAGTTATTTAAAAGCCCCATAATACAATTGTATTACACTCATAAGGAGTGAGCCAAAAAGAAAAAAAAAAGAAAAAAAACATATATAAGGCTCCTCTTCATTTATCGACACTAATAAATGATAGGTCCGGAATTGCGGACTAATCATAATCGATAAAAACAAAAACCATATCATCATTATATAGCAAGTCAAAAGACTATTGATGAGGTTCTTGACACTTTGATAGCAGTATGTGTGAAACGTTGTCCCTGTCTCTGTCGCCTAAGCAAGCGTGGAATGCAGGATCCAAGGAAACTATCACATATTTGCTGAAAAGGAACATGCGCTTAGAGTATCTAATCATGTGGTCGAGTTAAATGGGTGCTTCTCTCAACTAGTGCGCTATAAATAAGAATCCTTTGACGACATTCATACAAGTATTGTGGGTAACATCTTTCACTTTAGTCAACATTTGCACACTTCACTTTTCCATTTTCATTTTCTTATCTATCCATGTGATTTCAGTATGCGAGTGTTGTAACAAACGTTGCAATAAGTACGATGACTATCTTAGTGGAGTTCTGCAATCAGGTTGAATGACATACTTAAGTAATTGCTTATGTGTGATGATTGGAATGTATGTGGGATGTTTGCAGCTAAAGAACTCATGCAAGCTAATTATTTGGCATTTTGCTTTGTGTCTATCCTTAGTGGTTCTTCCAAGGCGAGGAATTAGAGTAGGTTTTGTGGGTATACCTCTTGTAAGCCCTCACGATATTATAACTCGTCCACTAGGGACACCTAGGGGTTTAAAGGCTTCTTACATGCTAAGTGTAACCGTTTTCTCAACGAGATGGAGTTGTCGTATTTAGGATTAGTTTTATTTAGTTTTCTCGAGGACTAGAAAAAGCTAAGTGTGGGGGAATTTGATAAGTGCATAATTCATATGATTTTAGTGTCCATTCCATACTTGTTTAAGCTATTATTCTTGCATATTATCGTATTATTACTCTTGTTTGCTCTTATTTGCCTCAATTAGGTGAATCATCCAAAAAGGAGCTACAAAGTGCTGAAAAGAGCTAAGAATAGAAGTATCCCAAGTATCCAAGCGCCCAATTCTAAGAGAAGTGGAAGAAGTGCGACGAAAAGGAGCAAAACGCTCAAAATCAAGAGAAAGGCCAAAGACCGATCTTAACTCATCCAAATTAAGAATTTATCATCCTCATATTGAAGATAATTTAAATATAAAAAGAATGCAAAAATAATGAGGTCATTCCGAATTCGGATGAAGAAGTTGTGGCCAAAACAAGCTTTTAATACCGAAGACAGTAAAGTATGCGGACGGGTACGCATACTTTAATTCCGAAAATTTCTGCTAGAATTTGAAGTTCGCGGACTGTTACGCGTACTTAGAAAATAGTAAAACGTGTATTAATACCTTGGAAGGCCTAAGGTCACGTTTGGGGTCGTTATTTCGTATTTTCGGGTCGGGTTCTTGAACCGAACTAAATACTTGATGGCCAAGCAATGTAAACCTATAAAAAGGTATTAGGTCATGTATCATAAAAAATCTCATATTATACTTTTGTTCTTCATTAATATTTTAGGGTTTACCCCTTTAGGGGGAAACCGGGTAATTGTGTAATCATGAGAAACTAAACCTTTGTTGATTAAGGATGAATTCAATGTTCTAAGCGTGAAGCTTTATTAATAATATAAATCTATTTGAGGTTTTAATCATCATCGTTTGTTTTCTTTATATTTAGGGTTTATGATTGATTCTTAGATTAATTTGGGTGTGCAACTAGATTAGTCTATTAATAATTTTATTGCTAGTAGAGAGTTGAGCGATCCGTAATTGTCGTGCATCTCCTACACAAGAAGAAAACATGAGACCTTGCAGAGGGATTCTGTAAAGCAATCGTGTGTGGAAACAACACCAGTAAGTGAACCGAGCTTACTGAGTTTAACTGATGGAATCAAACCTAAATTCACAAACCCTAAAGCGTTCATTAAGTTACACCTTGTAAGCGTACCTCAAGGCGGCTCAGTTGAATAGAATTTGGTGACTAAGCGTACATGTTCCGGTGATACAAGGATTTTGGGGGATATCTAAGCGTACCTGCTATTCTACGGTTGGTGATGAATGGTTCTAACGGAATATAGATAAGTATTCTAATCCAGTTGTCGCTTGGTAACGACGAAGGATTCCTTAATAATCTCTTTTCTTCTTTATTGTCTTTATAATTATCTTAAAACCAATCCCTTTTTGTTATTTACTTTATTTTGCTGATCAAATAACATATCAATTACACAGCTCTCTGTGGGAACGATCTCTTACTACCGCTATATTACCAGTTAATTAGTAGGAAATATATTTATTAAATTGTTGAGCCTACGACAGCCCATCATAAAGTTCTAAAATCGGTTGTGTACATGAACTTAAACATTTATATAATAAGGAATGCAATCTTTGCAAACCGTGGCTATAATGTTCATGGATTGATTCAAGTGAATCAAACCGATTTTGCTTCAATTGTGTTCTTGTACACTTCTATGAGAATATAGCAATTGAAAAACTCTTTAACTAGTTTCATTTGAGTCATTTGAACTAGTTATGCTTAAGATGAATAAGGTTGATCTGAGAGTGATCATATGGCTATGTTCGAGTATCTATTCTTGAGCCAACATGGTGTACACGTTTAGGTACGGTTACATAAACCTAAATGAGGGTACATTTCATTTTTGTGTAACAAGCTCAGTTAGATCTAACGATTGAAAGATATTAGCTTGGTTGAATTAGGTTTTTCATCTAATGGTGAACAATGAATGCTTTATTACCAAGGTAACTTAGATTGCAAACCCTGATTTGAAAACGATATAAAGGAGAACTCTAGCAACTGGGAAACCTAATCCCCACCCTTTTGTGTGTTACTAGTTGCATAGCTAGAGTCAATTCTCCTTTAACCTTAGGTTTCTCACGAGACCCTGTAGGTTAACGACTTGAAGACTTCATTGGGATTGTGAAGCCAGACCCAACTATTTTCTCTGTAGTTGTGTTGATCTAATCTTGTTATTTTTATCGTGATTGAGTGCAAGATTGGCTTGAGATTTATATCTCCTATAGGAAAGATAGAAAAGTAATCTCAAACACCTTTGTCTTATCGTTTGTGATTCCTGAATATCTTGTTTTGTTAATCGATTAAGATTATTGTGAGGTGATTGATAATGGTAGGTGTTCTTTGGGAATATAAGACCGGTTTATGAATTGGTTCATGTTCACCTTGATTCATCAAAAGGTGGAACAAAACTCATAGGTATTTTCGTGGGAAACAGATTTATCTGAAAAAGCGGGGGTACAACAACCATACCCAATATTTCGCTTAGCAGTCTGTATGGACAAACTCCAATATACTTTCCAGAGAATCAACTAGACAGTCAGACTCAATCTAGATAAAAAAGTATATCAAAGAGTTCATATCTCAATCTATAGATTTGATATATACTCAAGCAAATAGAAAACTGCGAGTATTTATCAAATACTAGAGAGATAACTTGGATGGTACCAAAGACCAATATCCAAGTGTCAATCAATTTAAATCAACAACCAAAAGGTCGGATATTCTAATTGATTGAATAACACACAACCTGTGATATTTCAATTATATAAAAAAATATAATGCGGAATAGAAATAACACAGACACCAGAATTTTGTTAACGAGGAAACCGCAAATGCAGAAAAACCCTGGGACCTAGTCCAGATTGAACATATACTGTATTAAGCAGCTACAAACACTAGCCTACTCCAAACTAACTTCGGTCTGGACTGTAGTTGAACCCTAATCAATCTCACACTTATCCAAGGTACAATTATGCTCATACGACTCTGATCCCAGCAGTATACTACGCACTTGATTCCCTTAGCTGATCTCACCCACAACTAAGAGTTTCTACGACCCAAAGTCGAAGACTTTAATAAACAAATCTGTATCACACAGAAAAGTCTACGGTAATAGATAAATCCGCCTCCCACGAATATACCTACGAGTTTTATTCCGTCTTTTGATAAATCAAGGTGAACAGGAACCAATTGATACCCCAGACTTATATTCCCGAAGAACAGCCTAGTATTATCAATCACCTCACAATAATCTTAATCGATGCGGCGAAAGAAGATATTGTGGAATCGCAAACGATGAGACGAAGATGTTTGTGATTACTTTTTATCTTGCCCTATCGGAGATATAATATCAAGCCAATTATTTCAATTGAACTCGGACGATATAAAATGACAAGATCATATCACACAACTACGAGAAAGTAGTATCGGTCTGGCTTCACAATCCCAATGAATTCTTTAAGTCGTTAACCTAGTTTAGAAGAAGAAACCAAAGGTTAAAGGAGAATTGACTCTAGCTTAGCACAAATAGTATCACACGTAAAAAGTGGGGATTAGGTTTCCCAGTTGCTAGAGTTCTCCCTTATATAGTCTTTCAAATCAGGGTTTGAAATTAATGTTAGTTTGGTAACAAATCATTCAATATTCACCGTTAGATGAAAACCTGATTAGATTCAATCTAATATCTTTCAACCGTTGGATCGAAAACTTAGCTTGTTACACACAAATGAAATGCACGTTTTAGGTTTGTGTAACCGTACCCAAACTTGTACATTTGTTGGTTCAACAATAGTTAACCAAATGGTTAGCCATATGAGCAATTTCATATCAACCATATTCTTCTTCACCATAACTAGTTCAAATGACTCAAATGAACTAGTTAGAGAGTTGTTCAATTGCTTAGATCTTATGTAACTACACAAGACACAATCGAAGCAAAAACGATTTGATTCACTCGAATCGGTTCATGAACTTTATAGCCATGGTTTGCAATTGCATTCCTTATTTTATATAAACATGAGTTCAAGAACAGTCATTTTTAGATATAACCAACTCAAGTTCGCGGACTTAAGTTCCCGGAATGAGTTCACAAACTCCAGCAGATTTTCTCGGGTCGAGAACTTCCGCCAGTTCGTGGACTGGGTTCGCGGACTTAGCTCATTCCACTATTCTGGTTCTCTTGATCGACAAAGTTCGCAAACTTCGGTTCAAGGAATAAGGACTTATACATATATGTGTTTCCACAACAATGCTTATATCCACCATTGGTTATATAATCTAAACTCTCATTTCAATCATTGAAACATTCTTAGAGGACGTTATATAGTTGTTATTCACAAACCATTTTTCGTCAGAGAAACTTTCAATGTGATTGAAACATAATATGACTTCCGTCACTAGGTAAAGATGAATTTGTCTAAATCGAAAGCTTACCAACACATATTTCGAGAAATAGATAGGCGAGATAAACTCGGCTCGAAATACCAAATGTGTATAATCAAAGTCTATACAACAAAACTACTTTTGTCTCAAGATAGGAGATAAATAGACTTTTGAGTGATAGATAAGTTCAAGTCTCCACATACCTTTTAGTCGATGAAGTTCCACCAGTTCCTTGAGTAGTTCTTCGTCTTTTATGATGATTGCCATGGAGTTCTTGAGCTCAACTACACTTTCTATCCTAGTCCGAGACCTTAGCTATAGTAGACTAGAAATCAAGACTTATAGTTTTGATCACTATCATTGACAAACATGCTTGAGATAGAAACGGATGCGAGTTCGACCGAGCAACACTCTAACAATCTCCCCCTTTGTCAATTTTAGTGATTAAACTATCAATACATATGGAATGCAAAAATAAATGAATTAACTTTTGTATCTCCTATTCCACATATCTAATCTTCAACATTACTCAAAATCTTCGTCACTTCCAAGTACTCCAATGATCCCAAAGGTTGTAAGTTCAGCATCATCGTTGTTGAAAATCCGTAGCTATAACAACGAGAAAACAAGAGTTCTCAATAATTGTTATACACTGTCATGGTATCATTACACAATGTCAAAGTTCAATTGTATCACAACTTCAACAACAATACTATGGTGATATGTATCACTTCCCCTTAGTCAATACTCCATCTCACATGGAAACCACTTCCCCTTACATAATGATCTGAAAACCATATGTATTTGTAGTGTGAACTACATATTAATTCTCCCCCTTTTTGTCAATAAAATTGGTAAAGGTACAAGAACGGGATCCTAATGAAATTTCCGAAAGAGATGTTTCATGACCAAAAGTAAGCATATATCATCTTGTTTAGATGCAATCATAAAGCCGAAGCTAATTGCATTCATCAATGAGTTTAAAGATACAAGATAACCCCTGTAATATTCCACAGCCGCACTCCCCACAAAGATTTGGAAATTAAGCACAAGTTCAATTAAGAACTCTCCCCCATAATATGTCATTCCCGAAAGAACAACAAGAGCGACCTTAATTTCAAAAGAAAAGAAGGATTTCTTTGGACATAAAAAAATCACATACAAGCATGAATTTGAATCCAAAATCTCAATTAAATTAGCCACAAGAGAACCCATGATTAATTTAATCGGAAATGCTCAACATAAGAAAACTTACGGAGCAACAACTAAATAACCAAACAAGATGATTAATCTAGTTGAAAATTCTCGACATAAAGTACCTCACGGAGCAACAACTAAGCTAATCATAAGAAAATAATCAACTCAGTCGATTGTGCTCAACATAAGACACCTTATGGAACAACACAATATATACACAAAAAATGTGGATCAGAGATCGACCTAATACCGTGGAATAAGCAAGGACTCATTCTATTTTCCATCACCATTTGCACAATGACATACAATAGACATAATCCTTGTAAAACAAAAGTTCATCCTATCTTCCATCAAATAATCACATAATAGGCTTAACTTTTGTATTTGTCAAAAGTCTATTCATTCTTTTATCAATACATGCATATCGACTTACGAAAGACTTTACTTTTGACAAGATATGGGACAATCATAGTTCACGGACGCAAACACACATATCCCATAAGAATTGCAATATAAAACCATAAAGATTAATACTGCAAAAATCATCTTCCAAAAAAATTTAGAATTTAAACCAATAAATCTAAAAACATGAAGATGAAAACGTTGGACATAGCTATGTATAATCACAATAATGGCTATTCCAAACTCTAGTTATTCTTCTAAAAGAAACAAGAAAATAGAAGATTTACTAGGAAAACAAAAACACCATTTACTCATTCTCTTATTCATCGGAGATACTCCAAGATGCTTGGATTGTGTTCAATTCTTCCTTGAGATCGGGAAACTTCGTTGCAACTAATGACAATTGTTCTTGGACACACTTCACCCTTGAATTGAACTTACACACACCCTTGTGATTTTTTTAAAGAAGACTCAAGATGGTAGGGTCACAATTTTTAAGGGAATCATCTCTTTGTCTTTTGCATACATTCTCCGTTCGCGACGTCAACGGCAACAAAGCAATCTCTAATAGTTATAATCAGCAACAAGGTGAGCCAGGAGAACTCAAGGTAGGTGCTCTTTTCTATTTTGCGCATGTAGCCACCCAACGATACCATCGATCTTCTCCAGAATGTGTAATAAGGTTCTGACTCCAGAAGAATGAGCATCTAACTTCTCCAGTGGATTTCAAAATTTACCAAACTCCATTGCACTCCTGGGATGGGTGGATGAAATATATGCTCGGCAATGATCATGTCAGGGCTAATCTTGGAGAGTGTAGTTGCGTTGTTGATCCGTCCTTGACTTTAAGTTATTTGGTGTCTGGACTGCTGAGCCGGTGTCTGGAGGCTTATTCTTTCCTTTTAGATTGTGGTGATGATATGATGTGGATGCTTGTATGGTCGAAATCTTACGGAACCGCTGGGTGAAGTAGACCAGCTGAGAGGCGTTCTGTTGCCGACGTGCTGCTATCAAGTCTTCAAGGACTTCATTCAGAGCGACATCCTTTGAACCATATTCTTAATCTTGGACTATTGTATCGAATGAGATGCGATGAGCAGTCCCCAATTACACTTCTGTCTGGTCATAGATCCGATGGCGTGGCCGGATATGTGAATATATCTCTGCGGCGTACTTTGGAGTCATTGATGCACGTGTACGGCTTCATGTTGAGAAATTCATACGGCTCGTAAAGATTTTACATTGATGATGATGCTGATATCAGAAATAACCTGGTTGAGGGACGTGAGGACATCCTGTGCTGGCAGTCCCCTGGTGTAATTATCCGGAGCCTATTTTCTCTTGAAAGACATACTTCTATTGCATTTTCCGGTAAGGTGGTTGAAGAATTGATGAAGGCGACAATATTTTGGATTCGTCATTTGTTGATCAGTGGGAGGGAGTCGCACTTAATAGCTCCGCATTGTATCCAACTTATGGCAACCCATGCACCCCTTCCATAGGAAATTTGAAATCTAGAAACACCGAATTTGGATTTGTCGGCGATGTGCAGCTTCATGCAGGCCTTGGGTAGGCGGTGCTGAGTTCTGAGTAGGTGATGTGGCAGACATGGTGTAGTTGGTATGTGTGGCTTGTTGAGGTGCGAATTTCCTCTTTGATTCTTCACTAACAACAACGCTTATGAATGACTGAGCCAAATACTGCCCGTTGGTCAGGCGCCTTCCAGACAAGGAGATGGTGATATCCTTGCGCTACATCTTTGAAGAGTGGTGACCTTGTCACAGTTATGACTTATTGGTTGGTTTCCCCTTCTGAGTTGAAAGGTTCTTGACAGTGAAGGGATTCCGTGTTGAGCCTTAGTCCCCGAGTGTGGTTTTCGTGGTTCTATCTTGTATGGTCGGTGAGTTAACCATGATAAAGATGTCACCATATTGCCTCCGTATTGGTGGCTCCATTACTTCCTCAAATGGGAAACTAAAATAAGCACAAGTTCAAGTTACCTTTATATATAGTGGTTGTTGCTATGATGAAGCTTTAGCTGGTGATCAGAAGAGACCGCGTTCGTGGAAACAAAAACATGCTGGCTGGTGCTTAGATGGATACAGTCACGATCCTTGACAGGGAGGAGTGGTGACTACGGGCACAAATCCTGGAAAGGAAGAGTGGTGGATACGGCCATGGATCTTGGAAGGAAGGAGTGGCAGCTACAAGCACGAACCTTGGACAACCACGGCTATGAACATTCAAGGGCTTTGATAACTCACGTATGTGAGTTTATTCCTTTTTTTTATTTATTTTCGGTGAAGTGGCGGCTTCGGGAGAGAACGTCGAAGCGTCTCTTGGAGCGAAACGTTGAAGCGGGTCTGGAGCGAACGTTGAAGCGGCTTCTAGAGCGAAACGTTGAAGCGGAGCGGCTCCTGGAGCGAAACGTTGAAGCGGAGCCTAGAGTGAAACGTTGAATCGGCTCCTGGAGAGAACGTTGAAGCATCTCCTGGAGCAAACTCCAGTGAGGGCGCCATTAACCCTTGACTTCGAAAGAAGAGTTGACGCGATATGGAAGATGGGAAGACGACGCACAAATAATGCTGGTCGACAAGTCGTGTTTTCTCTTCATGGGAAAGAATACGCTACTTCTGTTTGATTTTCGCTTGTAACTCTCAGAGCCTTGATGGTTACAATTTTGAAGTCGGAGGCCGCGTCAATCAGTGCGCTTTCAAACTCGACACCTTTCAGGTGAGTAGTGGTAAGGAGTCCATAGTTACATTTACCATCCGTACCTTCCAAGAGAGACTGGGATTTCAGGGTAGCTTCTTCAATTGAAGACGATGGCCCGCCCGATGCAACACGGTTGAGAGCTGAAAATATATGCTCCATCATAGATTACACGGTTTCGTGAACAGAGTCCCCAGAAAGCATTAATGCACAACTCCACCAATTGATGTTCAGTCACATTTGGATCATGAAAATCTAACGCCCGGATTCTGAATCCCTTGACATAATCATTCGGATGTTCGTTGTTTCGCTCCCTTTGAGTTGTGGCCATGTCCGTCTGAGGTTTGGAAAGAACTTCACGTCTCTCCATTAAATCGACAATGGTAATGGGAGGTTGGTTTCCTCTAGCTTCTCCAATCTCTCGTCCTGGCGAAGAATTGGTAGCATCCCTGGTAATGATTTGAGGCGTTATGCTCGAAAAAATATTAGGAGTAGCGGCGGCTCTGGCTCTGGTAATAGGAGGCGTCACGCCAGAGGGGATGCTTATGGTGCTGCTGGTGTTGGTGCTAGAGGATGTAACGCCATGGGATGTGTTGACTGCGCTTGCGGACGGTACATTGGTGTTGGTCATTCCCTTTTTCTCTCGTTTGATACGTTCACATACTTTGTCTACATCGTCGTTGGCGGAGGCACAAACCTCAGACAAGGATTCAACATTTTTTGTGCCGTCTCTGAAATTGGTGGCGTTCTCCGAGCGAATGTTTGTTGGCTCCTGCTACAGCCGGTTTTCCATACTCTTCCATGGTGATTGGATTTCGAGCATTAGAGGCCTTGGAAGTGTTTGGGATGGCCGGGGTAACTCATGAAGCGGAGAGTTGGGATTGGTGATTGAAGTGAATCCTGGTTAATGATTGAATTTAGCCTAAGATCCACTATCTTGAATTTAGGAAGATTGGAATGTAAATTGAGAAATTGGTTTCACAACCGAAATATTAATCTCCCACTGTGGTCGCCAATTGTTTATGGGTAAAAACTGTTTCTGCTGGTTTTGGTAAATTTAGGTGCGTGGATGAGAAACGAATCTAGACCTAAAACAAATGCACTGCACGGGAGTACTTTAGATTCGAGAGATCAATCTGTACAATCCTGTCCTAAAACAAGAAATGGTCGTTCCAATCTTACTTCGATCACAAAGTGAAGGAGAAGGGTTGGTCTTAGGGAAGGAATCAAAGAAGGTGTTGAGACCAGAATGGTTAATTCTGAAGGTATGGTTATTTTATGACTTGTATCAGAGTTTGGAAATGTCTTGCGGAATGTAAGCTATCAGTTCTTTGGTATTTCTTTGGATACTGTGTTGTTGTTCTAACCAAAACTTGTGTCTGGTTGGAATAGGTAAAACCTATTTATACAAGTCATATTGAACGCACCTTGATCTCGTAGAAAATGGGAATGATGGAGTGATGGAGAAGTGGGGTCATGTGTAAATGCCAGAAACCACGTTCCCACTATGAAGTAAACAGGTTAGTTTACACCCACCACTTATTTCCTCCACTAACTTCCCTGCTTTCTGACACTTTCTTATAATGGGAGTGTTGCACGCCGCACGCTGTAAACCGCCAGACCAATACCCTGATGAGCATCCCCCAGTTTGTGACATGTTTGATGTCTCGAGTGTTTTCGTAGAAAACGTGTAGCAGATTGCTATGCGTGGAAAGTCAAAGTCAGGAGACTTGCCGCAGGAGAATAGCATGTGATGCTATTAGGCTTGTCTTGGCTGGCCACCTAAGACTTGCCACAGGCTTGTCTTGGCTGGTCGTTGATCGTTGTCGTATGCGTCAAAAATAAATTACACTTTCTCACAACTCAAAATAAATAATATAACAAGGGTAAGAAAGGATCGCTCCCACGGAGAGGATCTAGGTTGTCAAATTATTTCGGTTTCCTATACAAACAAGGGGGCATTTCTGATTTTTATGTAAAGGAAAATAAACTAAAAGCAACTAATGAAATAAACAAGCAAATCAATAAGATGAAGATATTGGTCAAGGATTAGTTTTCATTCACAAACATGAATTTGTAACAATAACTAGAATTGATATTTAATCTCAACTTTTATCAAAAGTCCTAAGATACCTTGATCGCAAGAATATCCCGCTAATTTCCTCTTGTCATCAACAAACACATTAAAAGATGCGAAAGTGAATTCTTCCTAGAAAACAACCTAAAGTGTAAAAGCACAATTAAGTTTAACTCCCTAAGAGCACTAAGTTCTATGAAATAAGACAAATCAATGCAAACGAACGTGTAAAAACACTAATCCGTTTTAACAAAGGTTATGATCCACATTTGACTACTAGGATGTATCACTACAAGCAATAATCACAATTATACTACGTGTATTCAAGGTGTATCACGTTTACGTATAATAAACCCTAAACTAGCAATAGATATGATTACGAGTTCTACCAATTTGCAACTTGACAAAACTAACAATCAATCATACATGGCGATATTTCTAGCGAATCATAATCGACAAAACATGGAGACAAAACTAATTTATTGAATGAAAACCCATATTTGGAAATCCAACTTATTCCTTAACCAATAATAAAATCTACGTACTCATAGCATAGAGTTCATCACAAGAAGAAAAATAATAGTTTCCATCTTTCTAAACCCTAGGCTAAAAGTATTAGAAGAAGATAATAATATGGAGATCTCTAGGTTTAGAGATAGAGTTTTCTATTTATATGCTTCTCCCATTCCAAAAGGATACTCTTTCCAAAATTAGGTCTTCTCAAAACCCATCTCCAAGTGGTCCACTGGGTCCATGTATGGGAAATATGTCTCTGGAATATTCCGTCAGATTCCGTTACAGTTAACCGCTGACCTAACGGTCTTCTGTTAGTCAACTGGGTCAAGGGGAGAAAGTGAGTTAGCCACCGAGTCAGCATCTTACTCGGCTAACTGGTCTTACTCAGATGAGTTGGATCTGGAGTCACCGAGTCGACTCACCATACTGGAGAATCAGACAGAGTTTCCTCTGTTTCTGGCTGATTTCCGGCCATTTTTCATGCCCATTTTTGGTCTTCTCCTGTTAAGAATCCTAACATACATCTATTGTAGCTTCATTTGCAGCATTTCATTCACATCATCAACAACTCCTCAGCTAATTCATTGCAGCTTAACCTCATCACTCAACTCCAATTTCTCCCTGTACTTCAGCTCTGCCTCATACTCTTCCCAGCAATTTCAGCTCACAATCAGTTGTTGCAGGAACATCTCAGCTGCATCCATCTCCTTCAGCAGCATCACCACCAACACTTTGTTACTCCAGCTACAACCCCACCAGACAAACACTTCCACCAGCTTCTTGTATTGCACCTGCAGTCTCCTTGAGCTTCAATCGTTCTCCCCCATTACAGTAATACGCTTCAAATCACTTCATCCGTTCCTGTATACCTCACATCCATAACCTTCAACTAACGGCAGCAGCCACATTCATTTCGAACTCAGCATCACCATCCAATCATCAACAGCTTCATATAAACGGCAAAAACCAAACCCAGATCCATTCATACCCCCAGAATCCATCTCAATTCGGCTCCTCAATCTTCTCCGGCAACAACACCACCAGATAACCTTAGTTCTTGGCTTGAATCTCTGTCAAGAACTCATGAATTTGAATTCTAACAAATACCCATCTCTGATGCTTCTTGTACTCAATTTCTCACCGATTCCAGCAAACCCATCTGCTCATATCAATCGAGACAATGATTAACCCATCTTCAATTTCAGAACAAATCGAAACCTTACTTCACTCTTCATCATCTCAACACAATTTATTTCAGCAGAGACCCATTTTCAGATTCAACTTCAATCTTCTTCTGCCATCGAATTAACAGCAGATCCCCTTGTCCAATTTCAATCATTCTTTCTCATCTCAGACGAATCTAAGACAAACCCATCTTCGATTCCTTCTCTCGGTTCCATTAATCAACACCACCAAACCCTTGAATCCATCTTATCTCTCAAACCATCTCTCAAACCTCAATTGAACCCTAGATGTTACTTACAGCAGCAGAGAAGAATAGAGAAAGGGAAAAGGGGGGAAAATGACCCTAATTCCTCAATTTCGATCTAGATAAGGCCTTGTGAAGTGGGGTTGCTGTTTGCACCCCAAGAGTCGATACATGTCACTTAGTATTAGCCCCTTAACCTGTGATTGGCTCCAGATAACACTTGTGCAGGGAATGACAATTTGCCCCTTCTTGCGCCAACTTGAGCGATTTCTTCTTTTCAATGCTTTATAAAGCCGTGTGCTTGCTAGATTCTCCTCCGTTCACGCCCCGTGCCTCTAAGTAAAGCTTTTTGTTCATATTTTTTCTTTTTTTCGCCATATGACTCCAAAACACATATAAAACTCAAAATCAATCATAAGATACATAATTTACAAGAAAACTCGCGAAGAAAGCATAAATAATAGATAAATATTAAGGTATTTAGGACACCTATCAGTCGCCTAAGACTTGCCACAGGCTTGTCAATTCTGTTGAGAATTTGGATGGCTGAGATTGTAACTCATGAAAAAGGGTGGCCATTGTTATGGCCACACTCTGTTGGCGCCTGATAATAGCACAATGTGCCAATGGCGTAGTGGCATATTTAGCGCATGCCAGTGGCACAATGGCAAGTAGCGCCTGGCGTAGCCATGACCGCTAGATTTTGGCACATTAGTGTTAGACCCAAATATGGCTTGGCAACATTAGTTCCAGTTTCCACATGAATCCTAATGCTCTGGGTAGCATTACTTGTCTTGGTTGGCGTAACAACTTTACCTAAATTAGGGTTTGGCATGCCGAAACCCTAATTAGTGTGTGTGGCATGTGGCCACGGCACGATGATGTTTTTGTGCAGACGGTGCCATATCCATGCCAAAGGAACTATAGCAAGGCCATAATGTGGAAATGGCCACAGGAGCAAGGGTTGCCATATGGTTATGGTATGGCGCCATTCTTAAGGTTTCCTGGGTCCCGCATGGCTCGTGGCATGTTGTGGGGCCCGAAGTGGCGTAATTTGGGCTACAACGGGAAATTAGGGTTTCGATTAACGCCACTAAAGCAAAGTTGTGTTTCTGATTAGGATACCCTAATTGAAGTATGTTATGGCATTGGCCATGAACAGAAGGTGGGTTAGCACGTAGGCGCACTATTTATGGCACATTGGCACGTTCTGCATGCTGCTGCGGCAAAGTGACACATTTGGCATGTTTGGTATGCACGTTTAGTGCATTGTCGTGGCATGGAATGTGGAGCGGGATGGCACGTTTGGCATGCCATTGGCATGTTGGCGCTGTTTTGGAAAGCCAATTTGGCATTGTGACCATCTGGCGCAATTTTGCCTCTTTTAATATTGTGGCAGGTTTAGAGCGACCTGATTGGTCGATAAAAAAAAGGGTCGGACAAGCATGGGCATGGCCACACTTCTAGTGCACGTAGCGGATTTAAAGCGACATGATTGGTCGATGGGAAATAGGGGCCGGCAAGTATGGGCCCAACCACAACTCATGTGCGTGTGGCAGGTTTAAGGCGACCTGATTGGTCGACGGGAAACAGGGGCCGGTCATGCAACATGGGGTGTGGCCACTTCCAAGTGGCGCCGGCTGGCCTATGGCATGGACACACCTCCCTTTGTTGCTGCTCCTATCCCGCGACTCTTTTTACTACTTGTTTTCTGATTTTGGGTAGGATTTTGCACCTAATAATCCATGGCAGATTAATTGCCTAGTTCGCCTAAGCTTAATTTCGACCGGCGGGGTCTAATATACTGCGCAGGGCGCAAAACCTTATTTTTTTCAAATTAGTCAGAGTAATATCTGAATCTTGTGAATTATCACAAAATTGATAGAATTCTATGTGTTGACACAGAGTTCTTTAAGTTTATTTACAGAGAGCAGTATGCTTTCCGATTGAGTACTTTTATGCAAGGACCTTAACCTTGATACTTGGAAATTCGTGCTACTCTGTTACGAGTGAACACAAATTGTCATGCCATATCAATATTAAGGGTTCAGCCGGGGAACATAGCATAGGAAAAATACTCGGCAGGCTCCGGTATTAGTGAGTAATGCAGTTAGGAGCTTATACACTCATTAGGCTCTATACTAGTGAACAATTCATCTAGGAGCTTGAGTTTCAATATACTATGAAGAGAGACATAGGCACTCATCAGATTTTGATATATTCTCCTAATTCCATGCGGAATATAGACATATCAATGTCTACTACATATGATATTGGGTCAGGTAGATAACATTTTACAAATTTAGCCCCGAACTTAAAACCACCATCAATAAAGAGATCTGAAGATAAGTTTAATCTTCATGTCTAAAATACAAACTCAGTCCCATAGGTCAAAATTCAACTCTCACGAAAGAGACTCAGCCCTTGGTCTTCAAGGCAATTATAGCCTTAATTTCTAATATACGTTATTACAAGATACAACTGGTCGTGATGACGTCATTCCGAGCACATCCCCACAAGAAACTACTGGTCAAGGACACGTGATCCAAGATCTCGTAGAGACATTATTAGGCATGGAAGCCTCTCTCTGTGACGCAAACACGTCCTAGCTGACTCTAAAAAGACTCAATCTCATTTGCTAAGCCTCAAACGACCTCATGGAAATCTGAGCTGAACCATCTCATTCAAAATATATTTTGCAAGCACATGATTTAGGCAAAAGTCTCAGTGTTTTCAGTTTCTCAAACACACTCATGGCTAGTAAAATGAGTCTCGACTATACATGTTTATACAAAATCGTGGATAAACTCCCTTGAGATTCTCATGCTCAATAAAGGACGCAAATGTAAGAAATCGGCCTCCACATGATATATGTGATCGACTATGAAGATATATAAACCAATCTCAACTCCCTTCATACTTTATACACGATTTCTAGGGCATTCCTTGCCTTTCACATGACTCATCCTACTCATACGCGTAAACTAAAGAAGATATCTCTATCTTGGCCAACGTCGGATATAGAGAGTATTTCTCTCTCTCAACATATCATCACAAGGGTTGGCTCAGTCACATGCAAATATGGAATACCAATAAGGGTTTTAGTCTGGTGATCTAGAGCACGTGTGAGAAATACCCGACCCATTTCGCATCGCAAAAAAAGAGTAAAGGCGGTTGAATAAGGGGATAAACTTAGCATATTTTATGTCTAGCTATTCTTGAGAAGAAGGGAAAAAGTGCTTTGCGCTGCAAGTAATCCACATTCTCACCGATCCGAGGTTAGAGAATTCAGCTATAAATAGGTCATCTACTCTCCAAGTTAAACAAAACTTTCTCATAACCTCTTAGAATAATTCTTTATATTATTATCTCTCTTTTCATCTTTGCTTCCTTCCATAAGATCATCCCTAATCCTTCATGTAACTGAAGCATCCCTTGTACGACTATTTGTCTTGGTTTAGGAGAAGACTGTTTGTGCTCAACCTCATGTAAATCACTTTTACAAACCATAATATCCGACTTTTAACCTCCCACCAATTTTAGGTAACTACACATATTTAAATAATGAGACAACATTACAAAAAGAATCTAATCATCTCTTTGATTTTTATTTAAATGTTGCTTCATTCATCATACTGTAATTGTCCCTTTGTGTCATTCATGATTCATGTGTAAATGAATAAGGAGACGGTGATGCATTAATGAACACAAAAGCGTAATTCTTAGAACGCTGCATACAAGGATGAGATATCGGGATATTTTATGTTGGAACAATTGCTGAAAATAACTTGCAAAACAATCATAAAACCAAACAAACAAAAATGTTATGGCTGAGTCACGACCAGGTCGTTCTCTTTAAGACGTTTCACGGCTCTGCCCAAGATTGTGCAAATAGTTTTTCCATATCGCGTCGTCCCCAGGATAAAACAGCCAAGTAAATTCTCTTTCACAATCACTCTTGCACTTGAGAGTATGTGATACTTGTACACTTCTATTCTTGCTCATAATCAAAATTGTAGAAAACAAGTGTTAATCATAAACTAGTTTTCTTTCTCTCAAATTTTTTTATTTTTCTTTAAAATTCCAAAACATTAAAGAAAAACTCTCTTTCATTTTTTTCCAACCAAAAATATAATTTATAGTCAAGGGGTCTTAATAAAGTTTTAATGAAAACATTAATATCTATCTTACAAAAACAAATGGTTTTGTAACCATCTGACAGTTGTAAATGTGTCTTTTAGAGCTATCAATGGCTCCTGATAGCTTTAGTGAAGAAGAATTCTATGTTTCTTATTGAATAAATAAACGAACTACACGACCAGTATATATACAGACCAACAGAGACATAAAAGGGAACGAAGACATAAAAGGAAAACTAATATATGTTCCTAACATAGCATGTTACTCTTATTCTAGAATAGTCTAGAATATTCTGTTAAAAGCCCCTCTCAAACTCACGATATTGACTGAAATGCATTAATCATCGAGAGTTTGTCAAGAAGAAATCGAAACCGGGGAGTAGATGGAGACTTTGTAAAGAAATCTGCAATCTGCATCTTCGATGGCTTCCATGGAAATGTTATAGTACCATGCACCAAGTGATGACGGATGAAGTGGCAGTCGACTTCGATGTGCTTAGTCCTTTCGTGGTACACTGAATTGTGGGCAATATGTATCGCACTTGTATTATCGCAATACAAAGGTGTTGGCTCAGATATAGCTACACCCATAACTCTATTCAACCAACGGAGCCAAATAATCTCAGCGGTAGCATCTGCCTTGCGTGGTACTCGGCTTCATATGACGATCGAGCAGGAGTGGACTGCTTTTTACTCCTCCATGAAATTAAGGAATCACCAAGAAAGACACAATAACCAGTAGTAGACTTGCAATCACTATGATCATCGGCCCACCCAGCATCAGAAAAACCTCAGAAGTGTAAAACTTGATGAAGAAGATGAAGGGAATGACAAACTCTGATACTGAGTTCCCCGGAGAGATCTCAAAATACGCATAACAGCTGCCCAATGTATAGTAGTAGGTGAAGAAACAAACTGACTAACAATATGAACTGCATACACAATATCAGGTCGCGTAATAGTGAGGTAAACTAGGCTTCCAACAATGGTTCTATATATATCCAAGAGAACACTATCAGTATTAGTATATCTAGCATTCATCTCAAAGGGTGTGTCAACTGGATCAGTATCAGAAATGCGAGCCTTTTTAAGAATATCACTAACATACTTAGACTGTGAAAGAAGATAACCTTTTGGAGATGAAGCAACCTCGATACCAAGAAAATATCGCAACAGACCTAAATCTTTCATCCCAAACTGTTGGTGTAACTGTTCTTTTAGACGAACTATCCCATTCAAATCATCACCTGTAATAATCATATCATCGACATAGAGAAGCAATAATATTTGACCTGCAGAACTGTTTCGAACAAATAATGCTGAATCTTAAGGATTTGACTGAAAACCAAGAGAAGTGACAGTAGAGGAGAACTTGTCAAACCATGCACGAGGTGCTTGTTTCAGTCCGTACAATGCTTTACGGAGCTTGTAAACTTCGCCAGATTTATGAGGTACACCAGGAGCGGAAACCATATAGACTTCTTCAGAAAGATCGCCATTGAGAAAAGCATTTTTCACATCCATTTGATATATCTTCCAATTCCTAAAAGAGGCTACAGCAATAAGAGCACGAACATATGTCATTTTTGCCACTGGTGCAAAAGTTTCTTCATAGTCAATTCCATATTCTTGAGTAAATCCCTTCGCCACGAGACGTGCCTTGCATCGTTCAACCGATCCATCAGATTTAGTTTTGATCTTGTAAACCCATTTGGAACTTACTGCATGTTTTCCGGGAGGTAGAGTAACCATTTCCCATGTCCCTGCCTTGTCCAAGGCAGCAAGCTCTAAATCCGTAGCTTTTTGCCATACTGGTTGAGAAATAGCCTCTTTGTAGGAAGTAGGCTCAGATAAAGAGTAAACAGAATAAAGAAATGAATAATATTTTGAAGAGTAACAAGAAAGACCAAAATCACTAGGAGAGTAACCAAACCTATTTGGTGGATTACGAGTACGTGGAGGATACCTTGGTGTAGTTTGATCAACAGTTTCGAGAGGTGATGTGGCAGCCGGAGAACAGGGAGGATAAGCTTCTGCAATTATATCTTCAGGGACAAAAGAAGTAGAAGAAGAAGGTATATCTTCAACCGGAGCCTGTACATTGCTGCAAGTATCTATAGAAGTAGGAACAGGTGTGGGGCTATATGAAGAATCAGATGGTGAAGTATCCAAATCACCAAATGGATCAATTTTTACTAAGTCGGATTTTTCAATAACATCAGCCCGAGAAGCAATAGAAAAGAAAGGAATATGTTCAAGAAACACAACATGCCGAGAAACATACATCTTTTGACCTGTAACATCATAACAACGATATCCCTTTTGACCATCACCATATCCAAGAAACACACACAAAGCAGACTTGGATGATAATTTGTTTCTTTCCCTATGAGGTTTGGGAACAAAACAAGCACATCCAAACACTTTAAGAGAAAAGTAGTCAGGAGTTGTACCATATAACTTTTCAAAAGGAGAAACACCACCAGTAAGAGAAGTTGGTATACGATTAATAATATAATTAGCAGTTAAAACAGCTTCCCCCCAATACGTTGCAGGAACATGAGCAGATAAAATACAACGATCGAGCTGTTTCAAGAAGATGTCGATGTTTTCGTTCTGCCACACCATTTTGTTGTGGTGTGTCAGTACAAGAAGTTTGATAAACAGTACCATCAGAAGAAAGAAGATCAAGAAATGAGCCTTTTCTGTACTCACCACCCAAGTCACAGCGGAAACATTTTATAACAGCAGAAAATTGGGTACGCACAAAATTACGAAAGGCACGATAAATATCAAAATATTCAGAACGATGTTTCATAAGAAAAATCCAGCAATAACGAGAGTAATCATCAATAAAACATACATAGTACCTAGAGCCCCCTTTGGTAGGAATATGAGCTGCCCCCCAAACATCAGAGTGTACTAAATCAAAAGGTTTACTAGAAACAAAAGTACTTTTATTGAATGGTAATGCTGAAAATTTTGCAAGTTGACAACCACTACAATCTGATATCATGTGGTTTTATTTGTCCAAGAGAGCCTTTAGAAACTAAGAATTTAAGACGAGAAGCAGAAACATGACCTAGACGAGAATGCCATAAATAAAAATTACTAGATTTCGCAGTGATATGAAAAGATGATAAGTCGACTGTAGAAGCAGCAACATCAGGAATCCGCAACTCCACTAAAGCGTATAACCCACCTTCTCTATGGCCTATCCCAATCACTCTCTTCGACTGCGGATGCTGAACAAGACAACATGTAGGAGAAAAAAAAACGTTATAACCCAAGTCGCATAGTTGGCTAACAAATATTAAATTCATTTTTAATTTAGGAATGCAATATACGTCAGAGAGAGATAATTGTGGAGTCTTAACAGAGCCACTAACGGCTAGAGGCAAGATTGTACAATCAGCAGTTTCAACATTTTGGGAAAAGGAAATATGAGATAAGGAGGACAAACTAGAGAAATCTTTAGTCATATGGTGCGAAGCACTTGAATCAAAAACCCAAACGGAGGAGTTTATACCTGATGCATTAGATGTAGACAAACCTGCAAAAGAAGAAGTCATTGGGTTCAAAGAATGGGATTGCTGTGAGACCAAAAGTTTTTGCAACTGTTCGATAAGAGACTGCGAAGATTGTTCCTCATTTCTAGGAGTAGCAGCTGCAGCAGTATGGTATTGCTTGTGAAAGGTTCCTTGATGTTGTTTCTTCAAAATCTATGGACATTGCGCCTTCCAGTGACCTTTCTTCTTGCAGAAATTGCATTCGTCGCTAGCAGTTCTTTGTGGTTTATTATGGTAATTAAAATAAGGCTTTGAGGGTACTGCCAATACACTTTCAGTAGGGAGAGGAAGAATCCCTTTGCTGCCAGCTTGAGATTTTAAACGTACTTCTTTGGCTAATAACTCATTAACAACATAATCCATAGAAGGTAATGGATTACGATGCAAAATCTGACCTCTTAGAGCTTCAAAATCATGACGAAGAGCCATTAAGAACTGAACAAGACGCTGCTCTTCACGATACTTTACATATGGAGCAACCGTTTTAAGATCGGAAGGTTCAGTAAGAGCAAGTTAGTCCCAATACCCATTCATTATTGAATAAAATTCTTGTACATCCCTGTCACCTTGTTTTGCTTCTCTAATATCAGACTCTAATTGATAACGTTTAGCAAAATTAGATTGCAAAAACAGTGTTGCCAAGTGATACCACACCTCTTTAGCAGTAGAAAATTTAGCTAAATGCATGCCAATGCTTAAATTAACAGAATTATTGATC
Organism: Papaver somniferum; assembly: GCF_003573695.1. NCBI lineage: Eukaryota > Viridiplantae > Streptophyta > Magnoliopsida > Ranunculales > Papaveraceae > Papaver > Papaver somniferum. The sequence continues at coordinate 2,990,908 of NW_020644373.1, forward strand.
CAAGTAATAATCTTTGCATTACATCGTTCCCAAGTAGCAAGTAATTTATCATATTCTTCAGCTTTAGGTTTAGAACTAGGAATAAAAATATTACCACTAACATATCCCCACATATCTTTACCAATCAAAAAGTTTTTCATAACATAAACCCAATATGTATAATTACTCTTATTCAATCTAATGCTAATCGATTGCAACGAGTCATCACGTTCAGTAGCCATGCTATAGAAGAGAAATTAATTGCAGAACAGAAATCAATTGAAGAAATTAGGTTTAGATATCACCTTTTGGAGAATCAATACGAGGATTTGAAACAAGGGGTACCACTAATTAGTCAGCAACACCGATAATAAGTTCACGCCGGTAGAGAAAGAAGAGAAATAAACTTCACCGATCAGAAAGAAGAACCCAGACAGAGAAGAAATACCGAAGACAGAAGTAAAACCACAGCTTTACTCTTTTGTTTCGAAGGTAAAGATAAAACAGGAAGCAGTACTAGGGGGACCACAGTAAAGGATTATAAGGAGAACAAGAATATCTAGCTCTTGCGCTAACCACGTTTCTCTTGCACTAACAACGGAATCAAACAAAACATTGAAGTAGACCCATTAAAGGCATCTAGCTGATACCATGATAGCTTTAGTGAAGAAGAATTATATGTTTCTTATTGAATAAATAAACGAACTACACGACCAGTATATATATAGACCCACGGAGATATAAAAGGGAACTAAGACATAAAAGGAAAACTAATATATGTTCCTAACATAGCGTATTACTTTTACACCATGTTTGTTTGCACCTGACTTATCTTAGTCATCTGGATCTAAGTCGTTTGGATCTGAGTGAAATCACTTGACTTATCTGGATCTGACTCATTAATGTCTGACTCAGAAAATATGTTTGTTTTGTGAGTCAGACTTGACTCAATTAATTGAATTTTATGGGACAGAAAATACACTTGTACACATTTTAGACCACAAGCATTTACCAATACCAACTTATTCAATAGGCTCTTAACCATCTTTCTTTTTCATGTAATCTAACATATCAGACATCGCCAAATAATAAATTCTAAAGTAAATTTCAAGTTTAAAATCCTAAAAGCATAAAACTACAAGTTCTTCGTTGCTGGGCCCTTTCGAATCCTGCCTGAAATGTCGTAGTGAGAACCATGGCATGGATAGAATAAACCGCCAAAATCCCCAGGCATTAGGCAAAGGGATGCAATCAAGATGGGTACAGATACCAATAACAATAATCCATTTTGGGTTCTTGACTCTAACTGCATCGTCCTCTGGATCACACAGTCACAGTAGAGCCACCAGGATGTTTGATGAAAGCTGCTTTCCCACGCCACTTGACAGTCACAATAGAGCCAGGATCGATGCTTAGCTGGGCACCAGGCAGGTTTCAAATCCTTCTAAGTACAATATATTATTATAAAATAGCACCATATAATAAAATTGTAACAAGAGGAAACATATGGCAAGAAAATAAAAATGAAATTGAGGCGTATATCAGTAAGGCATGACAATGCAAATGACCAAAGCGTGAAACAAAAATCCCTGTCAACTACATTTGTGAACACATAAATCACGAAGCCATCCACGTGTTCACAAACAATATTCGCACACATCTTAATTCTAGAATTGTACGTCGTATACGTAAAGGGGATGATTATATCGATTCATCGACGCGAAGCCTTCGGGCTTGTCATTGTCTAGTCGAATATTATCATAAATAATGTTCGTATAAAGGAATAAACCAAGAATCAAGTATAAATGTAAAGCATATGAAGTTTAACGCTGAATGTAAGGTGTTGAAATGTAAATAAGACAGATTTACGTGGTTCGGCACTAAGGCCTACATACACGGGGCTGGTGTTTCACTATGTATTGAATGGTTACAAAGATGTCGAATGACTTTAAAGTATACATAGGTCTGCGGAAGTAGGGGGATTACTTACTCTTCCTATTTCTCTCTCATATATTCTCCTATAATTTCTCTAAATTGGTCGACCTCTTCTCTCTTAGTGGAGAGGGGTATTTATAGGGTTGGAACGTGGGTCCCATTTCTGAGGCGTCGTTGTAATCTTATCTTCTTTTGCTTTGTGCCTATTACGCAGAGGTCTTCGGCATATGCTGCGGCCTGAGCTTGAATACGAAGTTATCCGCCCTTCCACGAGCCGATTGACACGTGTATATCATTTGGTATTTAATGCGGTAGATGGTGTCTGCTCGTGTCAGACAAGTGTCTCTTTTCTGGTCACATCTGTGTCAGCCAAACTTCCTCTCGGCCGTTGATCTGGGATCTTCCTCGGGATTGGGTGTGATAACACCCAAGGGGATTATCTGGTGCTCCTCTGAGCCATCATACCTCTGTGATCCTCTGTCCCTGACCGTCAGATCTGCTGACCGGTGGCATCTTCTGATGAGATGCTTGCTATCATGTTTTGATATCTTGTTTTGCATGCCTTCGTGTCTCTTTCTGTACACGTGGTGGATGATGAAAGGTGTACATACAATTTGCCCCTCTTCTTCTGACTTGGGCGTATTTTGCAATTTTGAAGAAGAAAGGTCGTCCTACACGTTTCCCACTTTGCATTAACTTTCCCCGTAACTGCTCCTTGGTACGAGGAGCAGTTATGTCTTCTCTAGCTTCATAAATAGGAAGAGAAGTGAAAAAAAACTTTTATCCTCTTCTTGTCAGTGTTCATCCTCTTCTTGTTTTTATTCTTGTTCTTTAGTCATTTATTAATCATTCTTGTGAGGAAGATAACAAATTCAATTTTCTGTTTCTTTCGCTCTCGATTGTTGTTGCCCTGTATCTTTTGATATCTCCGATCCTCCTTTCTTCGACTGTGGTTGGTGCTTGTCGTCCTCTTCTATACAGGTATGGGGTTTTTCATTAGCTGTTCATCATTGATTTATCTATGTATCTACCCGTTTGTCTCCTGCTGCTGTATTCTTGGTTTTGTGATGAAGAACATACATGTCGAAGCATATATGCTTGCCCCTGTTCTTTGTTACAACGTCTGTGAGTCCGTATCTAAGTATTATCCCTGGAGTTGGATGGAGTATTTTTTAGTTCTTAGGGTTTTTAATGTTTCCGGATGAACCATCAATTATGGGTTTTTTGATCTTTAGTGATCTCCTCGTATTCTTCTCTAAACTGTTTTTGTGTTTCCTTGTAGATATGTCTGATCGTCGCGGGCTCCTTACCAAACCCCGCCGTCTAGTCCGCCAAGATCCCCTCCGCGTCGAGATTCTGACAGATCTCCACTTGGGGAAGGTCCTTACAAGTCTTCGCAATCGGATCCTCGGGGTCATAGGGTTTCATCTTCCTCCGGTGCGAAGGTTGTGCCTACTAAGAAAGGGGATGTGCCGAAGGGTCCTTCTGGATCTAGGTATGCTGTTAACCGCGCCCCTTCTCGTCCTCGTGAAGATTCTAGGAGTACGCAGGCTCCTCCTCGTGATGACTCTAGGAGTACGCGGGCTCCTCCTCCTCGTACTGAAATAGTGGATGTTCCGCCCCTTCGTTCAATGGCTCCTCCTTCAGTGCCTCCGCAGAAATCTTTGCCGCCTCCTCCCGCGGTTTCTTTCAAAGGGAAGTACTCCAAGGGTACTATGTCGAGAGCTGATCCGTCTAAAAATCTTCCTTCTAAAAGGAAAGCTTCGGAATTGAGTCCTACTTCTGATTCCGCAGACGAAGAAGAAACTGTCCCCGTGATACGCAACATTTCAGTTGGTAAGAAGAAGGTCACTTCAAGCATATTGATCTTGAGATGTTCAAGGAAAAACATGAACTTCAAGCTTTTGAGGTTCGCTTCTATGCCCCTGACGATGATATCACTTACGAGCTCCTTGCTAAGTATCAGTTTGACGAGTTTCATCTGTTGACTACGGTTGGAGCCTTCGAGGCGGGTCTCATGTTGCCCCTATATAAGTCGGGTGACTCCTTTTATTATGACGTGTTGCTAGTCGCGAAGGCTCTTCCACGAACACTCATAATCGTTTGTCACAACTATCTGGGAATTATCTTCGTTCACTGAAGGAATGTTACCTGCGAAGCAAGGGAGAGACTATGATGACCTGCTATGTTCCAAATCCTGCTGAGAGAGAGTGGTACACTCCTCAGAATTTTAACAGTTCTTTTGGGGATTATGTCAACAGCAGAAACCGTAAGCGTGGAGTGTTAGTCTTCGTAATATTGCTGCTCCCCGTGGTGAAATTCGTCTTTTGAGTGAGGTGAGTGATGCCAAGCTGAAGTATGTTCCTGGTACTGAGGGATCTGCTAAACGGAAACTCTTTCCTGCTCGTGAAAGGATTAAGCGTGACCATGATTATGAATGGCATGCTACTGTTATTGAGGTAGTTGGTCCTTGGGCTTATGGATGGATTCCGGGTCCACGCGGTTGGCGTCCTTCTGAAAATAGCAAGCCTCGTGAAACTCCTCCTGCTCGTTATGGAGATTTCTGTCCTTGCGTCCGAATTTCGCGGGCATGAATTTTCCTTATGCTCTTGATGTCGTTGATGGAGATGAGGAGGAGGGTTCTGGTGCTACCCATCCAACGAAGAGTGCTGCTGCTGCCAAGGTATAGTTTCTTCTTATATTCTCTATTCTATTTGCCCCTTTTTCCTTGCTTGAAATAATTTTCATTTTTGAAGTGAGGGAAAAAATGAGCCTTTGTGGGATGTATACTGGTTTGTAGGTGTCGAAGAAGAAGAAACTTGGACCCAAACAATCTTCTACTGCGGTTACCGGTGAGGCTGAGGTTTATGAGGAGGTTACGAGTCCCGTAAACGAAGGGTATGGTGAGGATGAAGAAATGTCCGATGGAGAAGAGCGTACCGACACTTCTCACCCTGATGACGAAGGTGGTAATGGTGAAGAAGAAGTTGTCGCGGTGGTGATGGTGAGTCTGAGGGTAATATTACCGTTGGTGGTACTGGCGGGGGTGGATCTGCCCCTGTTGGCGATGATATTGTTGGTGGGGTACTCTGCCCGTTATTTCCCCTGAATTTTCTTTCGGTAGGATATATTCCGCGGGGGAATCCTTTGATGTGAATGCTGCCATGGGTCTTGCCGAAGACTTCTCATTGCTTTCCCCAAATGATGATTGGGATGTGCTTGGGAATCTTGGCAAAGAAGGTACCACTGATCAGCAAGCTGAGAACGCAGGTGTCATGCTGAGGGTGGTAATGTCGAGACTTGCGCGGGTGAGGAGATAACCGCCAAGGGGAAGTCTGCGGTTGAGTCTCCTTCAGAGGATTTCCCTTACTCGCTAATGCCTGAAGGTGAAGATGCCATTTTGGCTTGGCTTAAGAAGAAGAACCTGATGTTCGTCCCTAACCCTGCCCCAGTGGTCACTGGTGAGAAGAATTCCGACGCTTATACTCGTCGGATGATGCAATTGTCTTCTGAAGCCCGCGTTGCTGAGATGTGGGAGAAGAATCTGAGAGCTTCGGAAGCTAACCTAGTGGTTGACCCTCCCTCCTCTGTTGCTGATATGATGGCCATAGCTGATGGGTACCAATACGGTTTTCCCCAGCAGCGTGTCTTAGAGGTGAATCCTTGTACTTTTTTTTCTTCATGATATCCGAACATTGTATTCTTCGTGATATCTGATCCCTTTGGTATAATAATGTTTGTTGTTTGTGACATAGATGATGAGGAGCGAACATTGTAACCATGTTCTATACCAATTCTTCAAAGCAAAGTCTTTAAAGTTGGAGGCCAAGCTTCGTCATAGAGAAGAGGAACTGTCTGCGGCTGAAGTGGAAATAAATGAACTGAGGGGCCGTCTGAAGGAAAAAAACAGCTGGGTAACGCTGAGGAGAGTCTTCGTTCAGAACTTGCTATAGTCCGCAACGAATTGGAGCAGACTCGTAGAAATGTCTCGTCCTTCACAGGTTCGTATTTTACGGATCTTTCACTCCTCGTGATTCCCTATCTGTATTTTGGTGTTCTGTCTGAGTCTCCCCACCCTATCTTCAGTGGGTGGAGTCCCCGAGCTGATATGGCTTCGGAAAGAAAGGGAACGACAGAAATCCCGTATTGCAGAGTTGGTGGGTAAGTTGAAAAGCGAAGCCGTAAAGTGGAATGCTCGTGCTGATGAGCACAACGCCTTAACAGCTGAGTGGCGTGAAAAGCGACTGATGGTTGATATGCAAAATAAGTACAATCATGACCGTTGTCTGTTTAATGGTACGCTGCTATGGACGCGTGACAACCTGCGTGATGCTCGAGAACATGCTTCGGACTTAGAGGCTAGAGTGCGCTTTTTGGAAGGAGAGTTACAACAGGCTCGTTCTTTCTTAGGCCCCGGGGTTAGGGATAGTATGCTGCGTCTTTCCGAGGAAAGAGATAATGCTAGGGCCGAGGTTGGTGCTCTTAGTAAAGCCCTAGCAGCGTCTCGAGCTGATGTTGCTCGCCAAGTGGAGTCTGAAAGAGATCTTGAAGTGAATGTGTATCGACTCCATAAAAGGATGGGGGAGATGAATGACGAAGTCAACCATCTTCGTCACTTGGATTCAATGAAGCAGGTAGACTTAGACGCGAGTCAATTTGCCTTACGAACCTTCAAACGGATTATAAGAAACTATCCAACGAATATGACTTTCTTGATGAGGCTCGGGACGCAGTTGTCAATGAGTATGAAGAGGCTTCGGCTAATGTCGAAGGTATAACCTCGTTTTATCGAGTGTGATTCTGTTATTTCTTCGTTTTAACCCCTTGGTATTTCTTGTTTTCAGCACTCGAGGGACAGCTTCACGCAGCAAATGATGAGCTTAAAAAGACTCAATCTGCCTTAGTGCAGCAGGAAGGACAAGCCAACTATTTCAAAGGGTTGGCCGCGTCTCGTGAGGAAGCAGCGGAGATTGCCTCCAAAGAGGCGGAACGCCTATCTGCATTGCTGTCTCAGGCCAACCAGCGGACCGTTGTTATCACTTATAAAGCTCGATGTCAGTTGGCTGAAAAGACCAACAAAGTTCTAGATAAGATTGAACTTGATCTTAAAGTCGAACATGGTCTTGTCAAGAATTATACGCGTCGTCCCCTTCTCGCGCCCTTGCCTGGTTCTTCTGGGCCCTCTTCAGGTGGTAGCGTACCTTCATCTCGTAGAGACAACCCTGTTGATGGAGTTGTATCGTCCAAGTAGGTTTCTTTTATTAGTCATAGAAAGTTGATCCTTGTTGATTATATAATTTTGGATCATTTTTTGATGTGTTTCCTGCTTTATCTTATTTGTTGAATCTTGTAATCAACTCTTTATGAAATGGATCATCCTTTTGGCATACCTGCGTTATCAATTCATCTTTTTATTTTAAGTATTGTGAAGTTTTAAACTAGAAATAACTTGCTTTGTAAAAAGTTGAGAGTGTTTGGTAAATACCTTCGTGATCGTCTTGAGACCTGTCACCCCGCTGGCGAATCCTGGGCCAGAGGATTCCCAAACAGTGGGGGCCGAGGCAGTGTTCTAGGATATGGAATGCTTATTTGAAAATATTTACATGCACCCATTCCGTCGACCCGCTGCCTTAAAATTGGTTGGGTATCTCTTTCTGCTAGGTGCCTTCCCCCTGGTCTTACACTCATAGACACTGATATGGGAGCCCTGAGAGATTGTAGATTAACTACTTTCCCCAATATTGTTAATTTATTATGTAATGTACATGCGTTCATCCAGCGGGCCTTTTGACCATTTCGTTTGCTTGAAGATTTCCAAAAAAGTTTGTTTGATTGATAGGTTGAGGCATGCTACTCCTCGTCCAGAGATAGAAACATGTAAAGCGGTTACGCTGCCTTCTTCTTCTGGTATTCTTCACGCAGATGCAAAGCTGCGCTGCTCCTATGGGTAGTACGGTTTGAGCCATTTAGCATTCCAAGGGTGCCGGAGGACCTCGCCTTTCAGATTGCGAAGATAGTAGGAACCGTTTCCCGCAATGTCGTGTATTATAAAAGGTCCTCCCCATGTAGGTGCTAACTTTCCCCATTTCTTCTCTCGTTGATACTGCGGGATTGTTCTTAGCACATACTGCCCTTCTACAAAATTTCGAAGCTTAACCTTTTTGTTGTACTCTCTCGCTAGTCTCCGTTGATAATTTTCCATCTTTTGCAATGCTGCTTCCCTCCTTCCTTCCAGGTCGTCCAGTCTCTCTAACATCATGTCTGTTGTGAGATTTTTCTCCCATGCTTCGGTCTTTGTGGTTGGCATGAGGATCTCTTTGGGATGACTGCTTCAGCTCCATAAGTGAGGAGAAATGGGGACTCCCCAGTGGCAGATCTTCGTGTTGTCCTGTATGCCCATAATACATTGTGTAGCTGTTCACACCATCGCCCCTTGTGTTCGTCTAATTGCTTTTTGAGGATAAGGGCGAGGGTCTTGTTAGTAGCTTCCGCTTGTCCGTTGCTTTGAGGGTATATGGGGGTGGACTTGTTTTTCCTTATTTTGAAAGTGTCGAAGAGCATGTCTATGTTTTTCCCCTGTAATTGTTTACCATTATCGGACACGATTTCCGCTGGTATGCCGAACCTGCAAATAATGTTTTGGAATATGAAAGTAAACACGTCCACGTCTCTGATCCTGGCTAAGGCTTTGGCTTCCACCCATTTACTGAAGTAGTCCGTGGCTACTATCAAAAATCGTCTTTTCCCTGATCCTTCGATGAAAGGCCCAACGATATCTATGCCCCATTTTGCAAATGGCCACGGACTATCCACAGAATTCAACGTTGTTGCTGGTGCGTGTATCTTTTTGGCGAACTGACATTCTTCACATCGTCGGGCATTCTTGCAGCATCTGTATCATTGTGGGCCAGTAATATCCTTGCATTTTTGCTTTGTCGGCTAGTGATCTCATGCCGCTATGATTCCCTGCGTCACCATAATGGATGTCGTTTAGAATTCGATGCCCCTCTTTCCTGGATAAGCAACGTAGTAACGGTCCGAGGAAAGATTTCTTGTACAGGATCCCATCCCGAAGATCATATCTTCCTACTTTGGAGAGTATTTTCCTGGTTTGTTTGTGATCCGCGGGTAAGGTTCCATCCTTGAGAAACGCATGGATCATCATTCTCCAATCATCTTCGTTGTTGAAATCTTCGTCTTGATTTGCTCTTGACAGGATATCTTCTTCGTCAAAATCGTCACGGATGTCTTCTCCCACCTGATCTTCGATATTTTCACTGTATCTTGATTTGTAGCAAAGGAAAATTGTGATGCAATCGAAGGCTCGTATACCCTTGTTATTTTGATAGCTTCGATACTCTTGTCCTTCAGCATGGATGATATATATGCTAGGGCATCCGCGTGCCTGAGATCCCTTCTGCATAAGTGCCGGAACTTGATGTTCGGAATTTGTGATGCCAATGTTTGGACCAAGGCCATGTAAGCTGAGAGGGTCGTCGTACACATTGTATTCGAGCCCTATTTGTCGTATGACAAGCTGCGAATCACTTGTCAGTCTTACATCAGTTACCCCCATCTCTATTATTAAGCGGAGGGCATGTACGACTGCCTCGTATTCGACGATGTTGTTAGTATGCTCTTTGAATTCTAACCTGAGTGCCTGTACGATCCTTTCTCCAGTTGGGGTGGTGATGACAATGCCTATTCCTGCCCCTTCCTTATTTTTGGAACCATCAACGAAGACTTCCCATTGTCTTTGACTCGCGGGTTCGAGGACATCAATGGATCCTTGCTTTCCTCGTCGGCTTCTGGTATTCCCCTAATCTCTTCATCGTTGTCCAGGGGAGGTCTGCTAAGAAATCCGCCAAAACTTGGGATTTTTGGGAATGTTGAATTTCATGAATGATGTTGAATTGGTCCAGGTGGGTGTTCCACTTGGCTATTCTACCTACTTTTCCCGCGCTTTTGAGGACTGCTTCCAGTGGTGCTTTGCATGGGACGCGGATGAAGTGAGTTAGGAAATAGGTTCTCAGCTTTTGAGTAGCCCATACCAATGCCAGGATGAGTTGTTCGATCTTCGTGTAATTCCTTTCCGCAGAATTGAGGGTCTTACTGACATAATAGATAGGTTGTTCTATCTTCGTATTGGTTTTGACCAACACTGCACTGCGCTAACTTCCTGTCGCTGCTATGTACAATGCCAAAAACCTCATCAGGATCAGGCTTCTGCAGGATTGGAATTGAAGCCAGGTGTTCCTTGATTCTTTGGAAGGCTTCTTCGCATTCTGCGGTCCATTCAAACTTACTCCCTTTTTTGAGAATATTGAAAAAATGTTTGCATTTGTCCGAGGATCGGGCAATAAATCTGCCCAAGGCTGCTAAGGACCCATTGAGCTTTTGCACTTCTTTTAAATTCTTCGGAGACATTTCCACTATGGCCTGAATCTTCGCGGGGTCTACCTCAATACCCCTTTTTGTTACCAGATATCCGAGGAATTTCCCTGAGGTGACACCGAAAGTGCATTTTTCTGGATTTACTTTCATGTGATGTTTCCTCATTGCTTCGAAAATATCTCTCAGGTCCTGGTGGTGATCTTTGCGCAGCCTACTTTTGACGAGCATGTCATCAACGTAGACTTCTAGGGTACTACCAATCCATGGCCTGAAGATAGCATCGACCATTCTTTGGTACGTTGCCCCTGCGTTTCGAAGTCCAAAGGGCATTCTAGTGTAGCAATAAAGGCCATGCGGGGTGTAGAATGCTGTGTGTAGTTGATCTTCTTCTGCCAGGGCTACTTGGTTGTAACCAGAATATCCGTCCATGAATGACAGCTCTTCGTATCCTTCCACTGCTTCAACCAGTTGATCTATGCTCGGCAGGGGATAGCTGTCCTTTGGACATGCCTTGTTGAGGTTAGTAAAGTCGATGCATATCCTAACCCCTCCATTTTTCTTAGGAACGACGACCATGTTGGAGATCCATGTAGGGTATTTGACTTCCTTGATGAAGCCTGCTTCTAGTAGTTTCCGAAGTTCTTTTTCTACTGCCTTATGATACTCTGGTGCAACTTTTCTTATTTTCTGCCTGAAAGGTGGCGTGCCTGGTTTGATGCGCAGCTCGTGTTGGATTATTTTCGGATCAATCCCCGGCATGTCTCCTAACTTCCAGCGAATACATCCGCGTATTCTTTAAGTAATTTGGTTAAGGAATCTTCTCTTTTTTCGTCCATTATGGTCCCTACTTTGATCATCTTCGGGTTTTCTTCCGTTCCTATGTTGATTTCTTTTACGGGCTCCACTGGTGTGAACACCGGCTTCGGGTCCCCAAGGACTGGGACGTTCTTTAATTGCTATTTGGTATGTTTCTGTCCTTCGTTGGCTGCTGAAGTACTTGCCTCTGTGTTAAGGACATTATCATCCTTTGTCAAGCCCTTCCTTGTGGTTTCCTTGAGGAACAGGTCTATGGCCTTTTCTTTCGCAGCTTCTTTATTTTTGATCCTTTGGGTTTTTCGCTGCTCTTCCTGTTCGTTGTTGATACGATCCTGAGTGGTCTGGCACTCTTTTGCAGAGACCCGATCTCCCTTGATTTCACTCCTCCTCGGGTGTAGGGAACCTGAGATATTGGTAGTAATTTGCTGCCACTCCCTTGAATTTATGTACCCACTTTCGTCCAATAATGGTGTTATAGGGGGATGGGGCGTCAACCACGCTGAATCGTGTTTCTACTTTCATGGGCCCGGCGTTCAGCTGCAACACGATGTCTCCCAATGGCTTTGTGGGGCTCCGTTGAACCCGTAGATGGTGTAATAAGAGGTCATTAGTTGTTCATCATGGAGCTTCATCCGTTTGAAGGCGTCGTAGAATAGAACGTTCACTGAGCTTCCCCCGTCGATGAGGATCTTTTTGAGGTTACATCCGGCCACTGGTAGTGTGAGGACCAAGGGATCGTTATGGTCTTCCATATCTTCTTCGATATCTTCAGTATCGAAAATGATAGGTGCGTCCATCCACTCTTCGTGCTCGTCCACCTCTACGCCATCAATCTTATATAATTCGCAGTGGTCTTCGAATTGCTTCCGTAGCCTCTTTCCTATCTGCGCTGTAAGTGAGGGCCCTGCGGCTTCGGAACACGAGATGGTGTTGATTGTGCGGTTTCCCTCTGGAAGTTGGACTTGCTTGGTTCACTTGGATCTGTCCTCGGTGACCTCCTTTCGTATGTATTGCTTGAGTTCGCCAGCATCAATCAATTTTTGGATCATTATTTTGAGGTTTTTGCATTTCTCGGTCTGGTGTCCATTGAAGCAATGATACTCACAGTAATCTTTAGAATTCTCGGTTCTTGGGGGCTGTTTTCCCTTAGACCACGGCCACTCCAAATTTTCCCTTCCTTTGATCTCTCGTAAGATCCGAGCGTAGCAAGCATTGAGCTTCGTGTAAACCTGATTTTCGAATTTTCGATCGTCTTTTCATCGGTCATCTCTTCGTTCCTTCCTATCTTCGTGAGGCCGTTCCACTGAGCTATTTCTTTTGGCCCCGCTGGTTTGTTCTGCGGAATTGGTACGGTGAGACCTCTGCGTTTGTGCCCTCGGGTTCTCACGATGGATTTCTTCAAGACGAGCGTACTTCTCAATAATTATTCGAAGATCTCCTTCTGTCTTAGGTACGCTTCCGTGGATCTCAACAAATAGTGGACTCATTCGGTCTAATCCCTACTTGTAGCAGTTGATACTTACTACGGGATCCACACTCCCTATGGATTGGCAGATCTTGTGCCATCTGTTGGTGTATTCCCTCGTGTTCTCCTTGTAACCAATTTCCAGAGAAAAAGTTTATCCATTCTGGTGTTGACAGCTTTGTTGTACATGTAGGTTCTCAAGAATTTCTCTGCGAGTTGATCGTAGGAGTTGATGGAATCAGGTGGCAGGTTGTCAAACCAAGACAAAAGACGATCCCTTCAGACTTGATGGGAAATATCTACAGAGGACGGCGTCGTTGTGACTCCATCGGGCTAAGATACGATTATAATACCGGATATGTGCCGCAGGATCACTGGATCCGTCATAACATTCAAAAGTTGGGACAAGGCACTTTAACGGAATGGGGGTATTTGCCAGGCGATGAGTTAGGGGCGTGGAGTTAGCTTCTTTCATCACCTCTTCAAGCCTTCCTCCGCCTTGTCTGGCTTTTAACTGCCTGATCTCAGCCATCATCTCATCACGCAGCTCCTCCATTGCGCGGTAATATCCCACGTTCTCATGCTCAGTTGAGCGTTTCTTTCTTCGAACTTCACTGTCATAATAGTCTAAGTCTTCGGCGGCATATTCCGGATCGGATGCACTGCTTCCCCTGACGGCGTTTTCTAGGATGATTCTTCGGTCTCGATCAGGGTCTGGTGCTTTAGAATTTGCTTCGTCCATTTGTTGGCTAGTCTTCGTGCTTTGGGCAATCCTATCTTTCAAGTCTTGGTTCTCCCTGGCCAGAAGAGCTACGGCATCTGCGTAGACCTGCTGGCTCTTTTTCAATTCTTCGATCTCTACCATCAGTCGGTGGGACTGGTTTGATCCCTGATTGGGAGTTCCGGCTTGTACCCCTACGGCCATAGTTCCCCCTTCGTCTACTGTGTGTATTAAGGGTGGCCGAGGATCAGCTTCAATTGTTGGTATCTCCAAGTTTGGTCCCCTCGGTTGAGCTTCCACCCCCGGTACTAAAACCACTGGTATGGTTTGATTCTGACCGTTGGTTGACGACATTCCGAAGACTGGTGGATGTGCGGGCTGATGTGTCATAGATTCTGCCACCCCTTCTTTTTGTTGATGGATTTGGTTTGAAACCAAAGTCTTGTTAGCTTTTGTAGCCTGGAGGGCCGCAACAGTTGCGTTGTTCTTTGTGGATGCTGCTTTGAGAGCCGCGGATGCGATGGAGTTAGTGTTCATAGGTGAGGTGATTACCGCAACATCCTGTCTCTGAGTAGCTGTTTTAGCTTTGTCTCCTTTCTTCTTGCTTCGGGTCATGACCGGGGTAATCCTCGGCGTCTCCTTTGATGAGGCTTTAGTTTTTCCTGCCTCTAGTATCTTTTCCATTTTTAATCTTTTTCTGCATAGGGGAATAAATAAAGAGAACCAAAGATATCCACGAGGATCGGGTTAGTGTCATTCTTATCCGCAAGATTATTGGAATAGAAGGAAATGAGATGCCAAGGGCCTTAATAAAAGAAAAATGTAAAGACTCCATCGGTCTAGTTTTTGCAATACAAATCCTCTAATAAACAATCATGGACCTTGTTTTCAGACTACTTTTGAAAAAGAAAACTCTTGAAAAGGCAGATCCGTCGCGAGAACTCATGAATCTGGATTATTAAGTCTTAGTTTTAAAAGAAAACGCCTTACGTGCAAATCTGTGATAGATAGCCGTGGATTTGTCTGCTTTGAAATGGTGTTTGTGAAAATGAAGACCATGAACCCAGAATAAAAAAGGTTTTGAAAGCACGCTGAACCCAGAATAAAAAAGATTTTGAAAGCACGCTGAACCCAGAATAAAAAAGGTTTTGAAAGCACGCTGAACCCAGAATAGGGCATAACCATAATGCGCGTTTAAGGTGAAATCACAGGATAAGATAAATCTTTTACCGGGACAAAGTCTCTGTTTCTAGCTCCAGATTGTGAACACATAAATCACGAAGCCATCCACGTGTTCACAAACAATATTCGCATACATCCTAATTCTAGAATTGTACGTCGTATGCGTAAAGGGGATGATTATATCGATTCATCGAATCGAAGCCTTCGGGCTTGTCATTGTCTAGTCGAATATTATCATAAATAATGTTCGTATAAAGGAATAAACCAAGAATCAAGTATAAATGTAAATCATATGAAGTTTAACGCTGAATGTAAGGTGCTGAAATGTAAATAAGACAGATTTATGTGGTTCGGCACTAAGGCCTACATCCACGGGGCTGGTGTTTCACTATGTATTGAATGGTTACAAAGATAGTCAAATGACTTTAGAGTATACATAGGTCTGCGAAAGTAGGGGGATTACTTACTCTTCCTATTTCTCTCTCATATATTCTCCTATAATTGCTCTAAATTGGTCGACCTCTTCTCTCTTAGTGGAGAGGGGTATTTATAGGGTTGGAACGTGGGTCCCGTTTCTGAGGCGCCGTTGTAATCTTATCTTCTTGTGCTTTGTGCCTATTACGCATAGGTCTTCGGCATATGCTGCGGCCTGAGCTTGAATATGAAGGATTATTCTCGCCTCTTCCACGAGCCGATTGACACGTGTATATCTATTTGGTATTTAATGCGGGTAGATGGGTGTCTGCTCGTGTCAGACAAGTGTCTCTTTGTCTGGTCACATATGTGTCAGCCAAACTTCCTCTCGGCCGTTGATCTGGGATCTTCCTCGGGATTGGGTATGATAACACCCAAGGGGTATTATCTGGTGCTCCTATGAGCCATCATACCTCTGTGATCCTCTGTCCCTGACCGTCAGATCTGCTGACCGGTGGCATCTTCTGATGAGATGCTTGTTATCATGTTTTGATATCTTGTTTTGCATGCCTTCCACGTGTCTCTTTTTGTACACGTGGTGGATGATGAAAGGTGTACATACAACATTGAATAGAGGATCCACATCCATACTATTCAGGAATGCGTTTGTTCAAGATTACCCGATATTATGTAGCAAAAAAATCCAAACAACTAGAACCAAAACACTTGTATTTAAGGCAACTGTCTCAATACACAATTTTTTCACATTATCCTTTGAAATCTTAACAATTTAGTTAATTTTCTAACATGACCCATTTAGTGCAATTCAAATAGATGCTTAGCTGCAAATTTGACGAAATTGTCTGATAAATCCATTTCTTTCTTTCTTTATTTCATTACTTGTCATAATGATAAACATTATACCAAGTATGGCATACACTATCACTCCCTAAAAATCAAGGTGTCCCCGAAGTACCCGTCGGGTAAATAAAGAAACACTGAAATTTGGATCAGAAATTGCACTGGTGAATAACTGAAACGAAAAGGACAAATTTGGAGAGAAACGTGTTACGTTGAAATATGAACTAAAAACCAGAAAGAATATAGTCTTGAAGATGGACCCAAATTGAAAAAGAAACAAACATGAAACATGGATAACTTGGTCAACTATATGTCCTGTATCAGTAGGATACAAGTACTGTGAACACATAAATCACGAGGCCATCCAATTGTTCACAAACAATATTCACATACGTCCTAATTCTAGAATCGTACATCGTATACGTAATGGGATGATTATATCGATTCATCGACTCAAAGCCTTCGGGCTTGTCATTGTCTAGTCGAATATTATCATAAATAATGCTCGTGTAAGGAAATAAATCATGAAATAAGTATAAATATAAAGCATATGAAGTTTAATGCAGAACGTAAGATGCAGAAATGTAAATGAGACAGATTTACGTGGTTCGGCACTAAGGCCTACGTCCACGGGGTTTGGTGTTTCACTATGTACTAAATAGTTACAAAGATAGTCGAATGACTTTAGAATATACATGGGTCTGCGGAAGTAAATGGATTACTTACTCTTCCTATTTCTCTCTCTTATATTCTCCTCTAATTTCCCTCCAAAATGGTCTGCCCCTTCTCTCTTATTGGAAAGGGGTATTTATAGGGAGAGAACGTGGGTCCCATCTCTGAAGTGCCGTTGTAATCTTATCTTCTTGTGCTTTGTGCCTATTACGCAGAGGTCTTCGGTATATGCCGCGTCCTGAGCTTGAACACGAAGGGTTATCCTCGCTTCTTCCACGAGCTGATCGACATGTGTATATCTCTTTGGTATTTAATGCGGGCAGATGGATGTCTGCTCGTGTCAGACAAGTGTCTCTTTGTCTGGTCACATATGTGTCAGCCAAACTTCCTCTCGGCCGTTGATCTGGGATCTTCCTCGGAATTGGGTGTGTTAATACCCAAGGGGTATTATCTGGTGCTCCTCTGTACCATCATACCTCTGTGGTCCTCTGTCCCTGACCGTCAGATCTGCTGACCGATGGCATCTTCTGATGAAATGCCTGTTATCATGTTTCAATGTCTCGCTTCACATGCCTTCCACGTGTCTCTTTCTATACACGTGGAGGATGATGAGAAGTGTACATACAATTTGCCCCTCTTCTTCTAACTTGGGAGTATTTCGCAATTTTGAAGAAGAATGGTAGTCCTACACGTTTCCCACTTTGCATTAACTTCTCCCGTAACTGCTCCTTGGTACGAGGAGCAGTTATTGTCTTCTCTAGCTTCATAAATAGGAAAGAGAATGTGAAAAAAACTTTTATCCTCTTCTTGTCATTGTTCATTCTCTTCTTGTTTTCTTGTTCTTTAGTCATTTACTATCACCGTCCTTGTGAGGAATATATCATTCAATTTTATGTTTCTTTCTTCTGCTTCTTTTGTTCTTGATTGTTGTTGCCCCTGTATCTGTCGATACCTCCGATCCTCCTTTCTTCTACTGCAGTTAGTGTTTGTCGTACTCTTTTATAGAGGTGTGTGATTTTCTTATCGGTTGTTCACCATTGTTTTATCTGTATTTTTATTCGTTTGCCCCTGCTGCTGTGTTCTTGGTTTTGTGATGAAGATCGTATATGTCGAAGCATATATGCTTGCCCCTGTTCTTTGTCTACAACGTCTGTGAGTTTGTGTATGAGTATTATCCCTGGATGGAGTATTTTTTAGTTTCTTAGGGTTTCTCATGTTTATCCGAATGAACCATCAATTATGGGTTTTTTGATCTTTAGTGATCTCCTCGTATTCTTCTTTAAACTGTTTTTGTGTTTCCTTGTAGATATGTCTGATCGTCCGCGGGCTCCTTACCAAACTCCGCCGTCTAGTCCGCCAAGATCCCCTCCGCGTAGAGATCCTGATAGATCTCCACTTGGGGAAGGTCTTCACAAGTCTTCGCAGTCTGATCCTCGGGGTCATAGGGTTTCGTCTTCCTCCGGTGTGAAGATTATGCCTTCTAAAAAAGGGGATATGCCGAAGGGTCCCTCTGGGTCTAGGTATGCTGTTAATCGCGCCTCTTCTCGTCCTTGTGAAGATTCTAGGAGTACGCGGGCTCCTCCTCCTCGTAATGAAGTGGTGGATGCTCCGCCCCTTCGTTCAATGGCTCTTCATTCAGCGCCTCCGCATAAATCTCTGCCGCCTCCTCCCGCGGTTTCTTCCAAAGGGAAGTACTCCAAGGGTACCATATCGAGAGCTGATCCGTCTACAAATCTTCCTTCTAAAAGGAAAGCTTCGGAATTGGGTCCTACTTCTGCTTCCGCAGACGAGGAAGAAACTGTCCCGGTGATCCGCAACATTTCAGTGGGTAAGAAGAAGGTCACTTTCAAGCATATTGATCTTGAGATGTTTAAGGAAAAACATGAACTCAAAGCTTTTGAGGTTCGCTTCTATGCTCCTGACGATGATATCACCTACGAGCTCCTTGCTAATTATCAGTTTGACGAGTTTCATCTGTTGACTACGGTTGGAGCCTTCGAGGCGAGTCTTATGTTGCCCTTATATAAGTCGGGTGACTCCTTTTATTATGACGTGTGGCTCTTCTACGAACACTCATAATCGTTCCGTATCACAACTATCTGGGAATTATCTTCTTTCACTGAAGGAATGTTATCTGCGGAGCAAGGGAGAGACTATGATGACCTGCTATGTTCCAAATCCCGCTGAGAGGGAGTGGTACACTCCTCAGAACTTTAACAGTTCTTTTGGGGATTATGTCAACAGCAGAAACCGTAAGCCGTGGAGTGTTAGTTTTCGTAACATTGCTGCTCCCCGTGGTGAAATTCGTCTCTTGAGTGAGGTGAGTGACGCCAAGCTGAAGTATGTTCCTGGTACTGAGGGATCTGCTAAACGGAAGCTCTTTCCTGCTCGTGAAAGGATTAAGCGTGACCATGATTATGAATGGAATGCTACTGTTATTGAGGTAGTTGGTCCTTGGGCTTACGGATGGATTCCGGGTCCACGTGGTTGGCGTCCTTCTGGCAATAGCAAGCCTCGTGAAATTCCTCCTGCTCGTTATGGAGATTTCTGTCATTGGCGTCCTAATTTCGCGGGCATGAACTTTCCTTATGCTCTGGATGTCGTTGATGGAGATGAGGAGGAGGGTTCTGGTGCTATCCATTCATCAAAGAGTAATGCTGCTACTGCCAAGGTATAGTTTCTTCTTGTATTCTCCATCTTTTTGCCCCTTTTTCCTTGCTTGAAATAATTTTCATTTTTGAAGTGAGGGAAAAAATGAGTGTTTGTGGGATGTGTACTGGTTTGTAGGTGTCGAAGAAGAAGAAACTTGGACCCAAGCAATCTTCTACTGCGGTTATCAGTGAGGTTGAGGGTAGTGAGGAGGTTACGAGTCCCGTAAACCAAGGGTATGGTGAGGATGAAGAAATGTCAAACGGAGAAGAGCGTACCGACACTTCTTACCCTGATGAAGAAGGCGGTAATGAAAAAGAGGTTGCCGCGGGTGATGGTAAGGCTGAAGTTGCCGCGGGTGGTGATCTTGAAGAAGAAGTTGCCGCGGGTGGTGAAGGTGAGGCTGAGGGTAATGTTACCGTCTGTTGTACTGGTGGGAGTGGATCTTCCCTTGCTGGTGATGACATTGTTGGTGTGGGTACTTTGCCCGTGATTTCCCCAGAATTCTCTTTCGGTAGGATATATTCCGCGGGGGAATCCTTCGATGTGACTGTTTCCATGGGTCTTGCCGAGGACTTCTCATTGCTTTCCCCACATGATGATTGGGATGTGCTTGGGGACCTTGGAAAATAATGTACCACTGATCAGCAGGCTGAGAACGCAGGTGGTTGTGCTGAGGTTGGTAATGTCGAGGCTTGCGCGGGTGAGGAGATAACCGCCAAGGGGAAGTCTGCGGTTGAGTCTCCTTCCGAGGATTTTCCTTTCTCGCTAATGCCTGAAGGTGAAGATGCCATTTTGGCGTGGTTAAGGAAGAAAAACCTGATGTTCGTCCCAACCCTGCCCCTGTGGTCACTGGTGAGAAGAATTCCGACGCTTATACTCGTCGAATGATGCAACTGTCTTCTGAAGCCCGCGTTGCTGAGATGTGGGGGAAAGATCTTAGAGCTTCGGAAGCTAATTTAGTGTTTGATCCTCCCTCATCTGTTGTTGATATGATGGCCATAGATGATGGGTACCAGTACGGTTATCCCCAGCAGCGTGTTTTAGAGGTAAATCATTGTACTCTTTTTATGATATCCGCGCATTGTGTTCTTCGTGATATCTGATTCCTTTGGTATAATAATGTTTGTTGATTGTGACGTAGATGATGAAGAGCGAACATTGTAACCATGTTCTATACTAGTTCTTTAAAGCAAAGTCTCTAAAGTTGGAGGCCAAGCTTCGTCATAGGGAAGAGGAGCTGTCTGCAGCTGAAGCGGAAATAAATGACCTGAGGGGCCGTCTGAAAAAAAAGAACAGCTGGGAAATGCTGAGGAGAGTCTTCGTTCAGAGCTTGCTATAGTCCGCAATGAGTTGGAGCATACTCGTAGAAGTGTCACGTCCTTCACAGGTTTGTATTTTACAGATTTTTCACTCCTTGTGATTCCCTATCTGTATTTTGGTGTTCTGTCTGAGTCTCCCCACCCTATCTTCAGTGGGTGGAGTCCCCGAGTTGATATGGCTTCGGAAAGAAAGCGAACGACAGAAATCCCGTATTGCAGAGTTGGTGGGTAAGTTGAAGAGTGAAGCATCAAAGTGGAATGCTCGTGCTGATGAACACAACGCCTTAACAGCTGAGTGGCGTGAAAAGCGAACACTGATAGTTGATATGCAAAATAAGTACAATAATGACCGTTGTTTGTTTAACGGTACGCTACTATGGACGCGTGACAATCTGCGTGATGCTCGAGAACATGCTTCATACTTAGAGGCTAGAGTGCGCTTTTTAGAAGGAGAGTTACAACATGCTCGTTCTTTCTTAGGTCCTGGGGTTAGGGATAGTATGCTGCGTTTTTCCGAGGAAAGAGATAATGCTAGGGCCGAGGTTGGTGCACTTACTAAATCCCTAGCAGCGTCTCGAGCGGATGTTGCTCGGCAAGTGGAGTCTGAAAGAGATATTGAGATGAATGTGTATCGACTTCATAAAAGGATGGGGGAGGTGAATGATGAATTCAACCATCTTCGTCACTTGGATTCGATGAAGCAGGTAGATTTAGACGCCAGTCAATTTGCTCTTACGAACCTTCAAACGGATTATGAGAAACTATCCACCGAATATGACTTTCTCGATGAGGCTCGGGATGCAGTTGTCAATGAGTATGACGAGGCTTCATCTAATGTCGAAGGTATAACCTCGTTTTATCGAGTGTGATTCTGTTATTTCTTCGTTTTAACCCCTTGGTATTTTTTGTTTTCAGCACTCGAGGGACAGCTTCACGCAGCAAATGATGAGCTTAAAAAGACTCAATCTTCCTTAGTGCAGCAGGAAGGACAAACCAAACATTTCAAAGGGTTGGCCGCGTCTCGTGGGGAAGCAGCGGAGATTGCCTCCAAAGAGGCGGAATGCCTATCTGTATTGCTGTCTCAAGCCCATCAGCGGACCGCTGTTATCACTTATAAGGCTCGATGTCAGTTGGCTGAAGAGACAAACAAAGTCCTGGATAAGATTGAACTTGGCCTTAAAGTCGAACATGGACTTGTCAAGAACTATCCGCGCCGTCCCCTCCCCGCGCCTTTGCCTGGTTCTTCGGGCCTTCTTCTGGTGGTAGCGTACCCTCGTATCGCAGAGACAACCCCGTTGATGGAGCTGTGTCGTCCAAGTAGATTTCTTTTATTAGTCATAGGAAGTTGATCCTCGTTGATTATATAATTTCGGATCATTTTTTGATTTGTTTCCTGTTTTTCTTTATTTGCCGAGTCTTGTAATCAACTCTTTATGAAATGGATCATCCTTTTGGCGTACCTGCGTTGTCAATTCATCTTTTTATTTTAAAGTATTGTGAAGTGTTAAACTAGAAATAACTGGTTTTGTAAAAAGTTGAGAGTGTTTGAGTGCGACACCGAAGGTAAATACCTTCGTGATCGTCTTGAGACCTGTCACCCTGCTGGCGAATCCTGGGCCAGAGGATTCCCGAACGGTGGGGGCCGAGGCAGCGCTCTAGGATATGGAATGCTTAATTGAAAATATTTACATGCACCCATTCCGTCGACCCACTGCCTTAAAATTGGTTGGGTATCTCTTTCTGCTGGGTGCCTTCCCCCTGGTCTTACACTCATAGACACTGATAGGGGAGCCCTGAGAGATTGTAGATTAACTACTTTCCCCAATGTTGTTAATAAATTTTGTTTACTTGAAGATTCCCCAAAAAGCTGGTTTGATTGATAGGTTTAGGCATGCTACTCCTCGTCCAGTGATAGAAACATGTAAAGCGGTTACGCTGCCTTCTTCTTCTGGTATTCCCCACACAGATGCAAAGCTGAGCTGCTCCTATGGGTAGTACGGTTTGAGCAATTTAGCATTCCAAGGGTGTCGGAGGACCTCGCCTTTCAGATTGCTAAGATAGTAGGAACCGTTTCCCGCAATGTCGTGTATTATAAAAGGTCCTCCCCACGTAGGTGCTAACTTTCCCCATTTCTTCTGTCGTTGATACTGCGGGATTGTTCTTAGCACATACTGCCCCTCTACAAAATTTCGAAGCTTTACCTTTTTGTTGTACTCCCTCGCTAGTCTCCGTTGATAATTTTCCATCTTCTGCAATGATGCTTCACTCCTTCCTTGCAGGTCGTCCAGTCTCTCTAATATCATGTTTGTTGTGAGGTTTTTCTCCCATGCTTCGGTCTTTGTGGTTGGCATGAGGATCTCTGTTGGGATAACTGCTTCAGCTCCATAAGTGAGGAGAAACGGGGATTCCCCACTGGTAGATCTTCGTGTTGTCCTGTATGCCCATAATACATTGTGTAGCTGTTCACACCATCGCCCCTTGTGTTCGTCTAATTTCTTTTTGAGTATAAGGGCGAGGGTCTTGTTGGTAGCTTCCGCTTGTCCGTTGCTTTGAGGGTATATGGGGGTGGACTTGTTTTTCCTTATTTTGAAAGTGTTGAAGAGCATGTCTATGTTTTTCCCCTGTAATTGTTTACCATTATCAGACACGATTTCCGCAGGTATGCCGAACCTGCAAATAATGTTTTGGAATATGAAAGTAAACACGTCCACGTCTCTGATCCTAGCTAAGGCTTTGGCTTCCACCCATTTGCGAATGGCCACGGACTATCCACAGAATTCAACGTTGTTGCTGGTGCATGTATATTTTTGGCAAAACGCTGACATTCTTCACATCGTCAGGATATTCTTGCGGCATCTTGTACCATTGTGGGCCAGTAATATCCTTGCATTTTTGCTTTGTCGGCTAGTGATCTCATGCCGCTATGATTTCCTGCGTCGCCATAATGGATGTCGTTTAGAATTCGATGCCCCTCTTTCCTGGATAAGCAGCGTAGTAACGGACCGAGGAAAGATTTATTGTACAGGATTCCATCCCGAAGGTCATATCTTCCTACTTTAGAGAGTATTTTCCTATTTAGTTTGTGATCCGCGGGTAAGGTTCCATCCTTGAGGAATGCATGGATCATCATTCTCCAATCATCTTCGTTGCTGAAATCTTCGTCTTGATTTGCTCTTGAAAGGATATCTTCTTCGTCAAAATCGTCACGGATGTCTTCTCCCACCTGATCTTCGATATTTTCTTCCACTGTATCTTGATTTGTAGCAAAGGAAAATTGTGTTGCAATCGAGGGTCGTATACCCTTGTGATTTTGATAGCTTCATACTCTTGTCCTTCAGCATGGATGATATATATGCTAGGGCATCCGCGTGCCTGAGATCCCTTCTGCATAAGTGCCGGAACTTGATGTTCGGAATTTGTGATGCCAATGTTTGGACCAAGGCCATGTAAGCTGAGAGGGTGTCGTCGTACACATTGTATTCGAGCCCTATTTGCCGTATGACAAGCTGCGAATCACTTGTCAGTCTTACATCGGTTACCCCCATCTCTATTATTAAGCGGAGGGCATGTACGACTGCCTCGTATTCGACGATGTTGTTAGTATGCTCTTTGAATTCTAACCTGAGTGCCTGTACGATCCTTTCTCCAGTTGGGGTGGTGATGACAATGCCTATTCCTGCCCCTTCCTTATTTTTGGAACCATCGACGAAGACTTCCCATTGTCTTTGACTCGCGGGTTCGAGGACATCAATGGATCCTTGCTTTCTTCATCGGCTTCTGGTATTCCCTAATCTCTTCGTCGTTGTCCAGGGGGAGGTCTGCTAAGAAATCCGCCAAAACTTGGGATTTTTGGGAATGTTGAATTTCATGAATGATGTTGAATTGGTCCAGGTGGGTGTTCCACTTGGCTATTCTGCCTACTTTTCCCGCGCTTTTGAGGACTGCTTCCAGTGGTGCTTTGCATGGGACGCGGATGAAGTGAGTTAGGAAATAGGTTCTCAGCTTTTGAGTAGCCCACCAATGCCAGGATAAGTTGTTCGATCTTCGTGTAGTTCCTTTCCGCAGAATTGAGGGTCTTACTGACATAATAGATAGGTGTTCTATCTTCGTATTGGTTTTGACCAACACTGCGCTAACTGCGTCTTCTGTCGCTGCTATGTACAATGCCAAAACCTCATCAGGATCAGGCTTCTGCAGGATTGGAATTGAAGCCAGGTGTTCTTGATTTTTGGAAGGCTTCTTCGCATTCTGCGGTCCATTCAAACTTACTCCCTTTTTTGAGAATATTGAAAAAATGTTTGCATTTGTCCGAGGATCGGGCAATAAATCTGCCCAAGGCTGCTATGGACCCATTGAGCTTCTGCACTTCTTTTAAATTCTTCGGAGATGGCATTTCTACTATGGCCTGAATCTTCGCTGGGTCTACCTCAATGCCCCTTTTTGTTACCAGATATCCGAGGAATTTCCCTGAGGTGACACCGAAAGTGCATTTTTCTGGATTTACTTTCATGTGATGTTTCCTCATTGCTTCGAAGATATCTCTCAGATCCTGGTGGTGATCTTTGCGCAGCTTACTTTTGACGAGCATGTCATCAACGTAGACTTCTAAGGTACTACCAATCCATGGCCTGAAGATAGCATCGACCATTCTTTGGTACGTTGCCCCTGCGTTTCGAAGTCCAAAGGGAATTCTAGTGTAGCAATAAAGGCCATGTGGGGTGTAGAATGCTGTGTGTAGTTGATCTTCTTCTGCCAGGGCTACTTGGTTGTAACCAGAATATCCATCCATGAATGACAGCTCTTCGTATCCTTCCACTGCTTCAACCAGCTGATCTATGCTTGGAAGGGGATAGCTGTCCTTTGGACATGCCTTGTTGAGGTTAGTAAAGTCGATGCATATCCTAACCCCTCCATTTTTCTTAGGAACGCCGACCATGTTGGAGATCCATGTAGGGTACTTGACTTCCTTGATGAACCCTGCTTCTAGTAGTTTCCGAAGTTCTTTTTCCACTGCCTTATGACACTCCGGTGCAACTTTTCTTATTTTCTACCTGAAAGGTGGCGTGCCTGGTTTGATGCGCAGCTCGTGTTGGATTATTTTCGGATCAATCCCCGGCATATCTCCTAGATTCCAAGCGAATACATCCGCGTATTCTTTAAGTAATTTGGTTAAGGAATCTTCTATTCTTTCGTCCATTATGGTCCCTACTTTGATCATCTTCGGGTTTTCTTCCGTTCCTATGTTGATTTCTTTTACGGGCTCTACTGGTGTGAACACCGGCTTCGGATCCCCGAGGACTGGGACGTTCTTTGTTTGCTACTTGGTATGTTTCTGTCCTTCGTTGGCTGCTGAAGTACCTGTCTCTGTGTTTAGGACATTATCATCTTTTGTTAAACCCCTCCCTGTGGTTTCCTTGAGGAACATGTCTATGGCCTTTTCTTTCGCAGCTTCTTTATTTTTAATTCTTCGGGTTTTTCGCTGCTCTTCTTGTTCGTTATTGATACGATCCTGAGTGGTTTGGCACTCTTTTGCAGAGACCCGATCTCCCTTGATTTCCATCACTCCCTTAGGTGTAGGGAATCTGAGATATTGGTAGTAAGTTGCCGCCACTCCTTTGAGTTTATGTAACCACTTTCGTCCAATAATAGCGTTATAGGGGGATGGGGCGTCAACCACGCTTAATCGTGTTTCTACTTTCATGGGTCCGGCGTTAACCTGCAACACGATGTCTCCCAATGGCTTTGTGGGTGCTCCATTGAATCCGTAGATGGTGTAATAAGAGGTCATTAGATGTTCATCATGGAGCTTCATCCATTTGAATGTGTCGTAGAATAGAACGTTCACTGAGCTTCCCCCGTCTATGAGGATCTTTTTGAGTTTACATCCAGCCACTGGTAGTGTTAGGACTAAGGGATCGTTATGATCTTCCATATCTTCTTCGATATCTTTAGCATCGAAGATAATAGGTGCGTCCATCCACTCTTCGTGTTCGTCCACCTCTACACCATCAATCTTATATAATTCGCAGTGGTCTTCGAACTGCTTCCGTAACCTCTTTCCCATCTACGCTGTAAGGGAGGTCCCCGCGGCTTCGGAACACGAGATGGTGTTGATTGTGCGGTTTTCCTCTGGAAGTTGGACTGGCTTGGTCGGTTTGGATCTATCCTATGCGACTTCCTTTCGTATGTAATGTTTGAGTTCACCAGCATCAATCAGTTTTTGAATCATTATTTTGAGGTTTTTGCATTTCTCGGTCTGGTGTCCATTGAAGCAGTGATATTCACAGTAATCTTTAGACTTCTCGGTTCTTGGGGGATGTTTTCTCTTAAACCACGGCCACTCCAAATTTTCCCTTCCTTTGATCTCTCGCAAGATCCGAGCATAGATAGCATTGAGCTTCGTGTAAACTTGATCTTCGAATTTTCGATCGTCTTTTCGTCGTTCATCTCTTCGTTCCTTCCTATCTTCGTGAGGCCGTTCCACTGAGTTATTTCTTTTGGCCCCATTGGTTTGTTCTGCGGAATTGGTACGGTGAGACCTCTGCGTGTGTGCCCTCGGGTTCTCACGCTGGATTTCTTCAAGACGAGCGTACTTTTCAATAATTATTCGAAGATCTCCTTCTGTCTTAGGCACGCTTCCATGAATCTCAACAAATAGTGGACTCATTCGGTCTAATCCCCACTTGTAGCAGTTGATACTTACTACTGGGTCCACACTCCATATGGCTTGGCAGATCTTGTGCCATCTGTTAGTGTATTCCCTCGTGTTTTCCTTGTAGCCAATTGCCAGA
Organism: Papaver somniferum; assembly: GCF_003573695.1. Lineage (NCBI taxonomy): Eukaryota > Viridiplantae > Streptophyta > Magnoliopsida > Ranunculales > Papaveraceae > Papaver > Papaver somniferum. The sequence continues at coordinate 3,018,109 of NW_020644373.1, forward strand.
TAAAAAAGCTTATCAATTCCAGTGTTGACAGCTTTGTTGTACATGTATGTCCTCAGAAATTTCTCTGCGAGTTGATCGTAGGAGTTGATGGAATCAGGTGGTAGGTTGTCAAACCAAGACAAAGCCGATCCCTTCAAACTTGACGGGAAATATCTACAGAGGACGGCGTCATTCTGACTCCATCGGGCTAAGATACGGTTATAATACCGGATATGTGTCGCGGGATCACTGGATCCGTCGTAGCATTCAAAAGTTGGGACATGGCACTTTAACAGAATGGGGGTGTTTGCCAGGCGATGAGTTAAGGGCTTGGAGTTAGATTCTTTCATCACCTCTTCAAGTCTTCCTCCGCCTTGTCTGGATTTTAACTGTTTGATCTCATCCATCACATCATCACGCAGCTCCTCCATTGCGCGGGGACCCAAGTATTGTTAGCTTCTGTAGTATGGGGGGCCGCAACAGTCTTCGTGGCTTCTGCTTTGAGAGTCGCGGCTGCTATGGAGTTAGTGTTCATAGGTGAAGTGATTTCCGCAGCATCCTGCCTCTGAGCAGTTGTTTTAGTTTTCTCTCCTTTCTGCTTGCTTCGGGTCATGACCGAGGTAACCCTCGGTGTCTCCTTTGATGAGGCTTTGGTTTTTCATGCCTCTAGTATCTTCTCCATGTTTAATCCTTTCCTGCATAGGGAAATAAATAAGGAGAACCAAAGATATCCACGAGGATAGGGTTAGCGCCATTCAAACCCGCAAGACTATTGGAATAGAAGGAAATGAGTTGCCCAAGGGCCCTTAATAGAAGAGAAATGCAAAGATTTCACAGGCCTAGTTTTTGAAATACAAATATTTTAATAAACGATCATGAATCTTGTTTTCAGACTACTTTTGAAAAAGAACTCTTGAAAAGGCAGATCTGTCACGAGGACTCACGAATCTGGATTATTAAGTCTTAGTTGGAGGAAACACCTCACGTGCAAATCGGTGATAGATAGCCGCGGGTTTGTATGCTTTGAAATGGTGTTTGTGAAAATGAAGAACATGAACCCAAAAAATAAAAAAGGTTTTGAAGGCACGCTGAACCCAAAAAAGGGAACAACCATAGTGCGCGTTTTAAGGTGAAATCACAGGATAAGATAAATCTTTTACCGGGACAGAGTCCCTGTTTCTAGCGCCAAATTGTGAACACATAAATCACGAGGCTATCCAAGTGTTCAAAAACAATATTCACATACGTCCTAATTATAGAATCGTACATTGTATACGTAATGGGATGATTATATCGATTCATCGACTCAAAGCCTTCGGGCTTGTCATTGTCTAGTCGAATATTATCATAAATAATGCTCGTGTAAGGAAATAAATCATGAAATAAGTATAAATATAAAGCATATGAAGTTTAATGCAGAACGTAAGATGCAGAAATGTAAATGAGACAGATTTACGTGGTTCGGCACTAAGGCCTACGTCCACGGGGTTTGGTGTTTCACTATGTACTGAATGGTTACAAAGATAGTCGAATGACTTTAGAATATACATGGGTCTGCGGAAGTAAATGGATTACTTACTCTTCCTATTTCTCTCTCTTATATTCTCCTCTAATTTCCCTCCAAAATGGTCTGCCCCTTTTCTCTTATTGGAGAGGGGTATTTATAGGGAGAGAATGTGGGTCCCATCTCTGAAGTGCCGTTGTAATCTTATCTTCTTGTGCTTTGTGCCTATTACGCAGAGGTCTTCGGTATATGCCGCGGCCTGAGCTTGAACACGAAGGGTTATCCTCGCTTCTTCCACGAGATGATCGACACGTGTATATCTCTTTGGTATTTAATGCGGGCAGATGGATGTCTGCTCGTGTCAGACAAGTGTCTCTTTGTCTGGTCACATCTGTGTCAGCCAAACTTCCTCTCGGACGTTGATCTGGGATCTTCCTCGGGATTGGGTGCGTTAATACCCAAGGGGTATTATCTGGTGCTCCTCTATGCCATCATACCTCTGTGGTCCTCTGTCCCTGACCGTCAGATCTGCTGACCGATGGCATCTTCTGATGAAATGCCTGCTATCATGTTTCGATATCTCGCTTCACATGCCTTCCACGTGTCTCTTTCTATACACGTGGAGGATGATGAGAAGTGTACATACAAGTACGAACAAAAGTTTACGCTTACGACCAAAGAACAAAAGTGTATGCTTATTATGGAAATTTGATTTTCTGGTACCATTTTTCATAAGGTAAAAGATGAATTTATTTCTTAAGAACTCCTAAGAAACTTTCGCACACCACCAGTGAATTGACCAAGAAACCACGACCATGCATTAAGGTGAAGCAAATGGCAAACAAGTGGTCCGAACTTAACACACAGCATACCAAATGGTTCAGAATTTCCAGGGGTCCATAGGCAGTGCGATAATTATTGCAGTAGCATGTGGACTAACATCAATTCAGATTTCACAAACTTAAAATCATATCATAATGAACGATAAAGAAAAACAGCAATAAACTCAAAACAATCCTTTCAATAATCTATCGGCATCATGAACTCAGTCTCCTTGGCATTTTCACAAACACCAACTAAAAGTTAAAAAAAACATCCATCAAATATTCAACCAACAAAGCAAACCGAACCAACCTAGAAAAACAAAGTATCAAGTAGCGTATGAGCATAGAAAACCCCTGGTCTAAAATAAAACAACATGGGATGAAATTATTACACCTTCATAAAACTTTAGTCCTCTTCTTTCTTCCTTATTTCCTTCCCCCTTGAAGCCAATTAAGAACTCAAATTAGAATTTAAAAACAAACCCATGTTCCAAAATCATAGAAAACCCATATGAAAATGAAAGAGAAGATATGGATGAAGAATTAATAGATTTTGAAAATCATACTTGAAGTTGATGATTCTTCTAAAACAAGATTAAGTTGGGTTGAGAGTGATGATCGATATCAGCAAGAGAAATTAGTGGATTTGTTGAGAGATGAAGAATATATCAGCTGAGAAGAGATCTACGGTTTGGTTTCCATCTCCCATCTCTCTGCTCTCGACGGGAGAAACGAAGAAAATGAGTTGAAAACATTGAGGGCATTTTTATCAATTCACGCGAGTCAGAGGTAATACCCAACGAGTCAAGGGCATTTCTATACCTGACTTTATAAGGCCCGAGTCAGGGGTTGCTTCTGCGTCAGGTGACAAGTTAGGGGCTACCAAAAACTGAAAACCAAACAGTCTGACTGCTGACTCGGCATGAGTCAGGGGATGACTCAGACCCATACGCTGAGTCAGCTGCAAACAAACAAGTTGTTATTCTAGAATAGTCTAGAATATTCTGTTAACAGTTCCCATTGCTTTAAAAGTGGAGGAGGGGGCAATAGATAAATCGCGGATCAGAATGCACCCTTATTTTAAGCCCTCATCCAACGTCTGGGAGAGTCTCACTTACACAATCCGTTTCACTCTGCCGCCTAATGAAGATCTCAAATTCAAAAAAAGTAGACATTTCTGTATTCACCACCCCAATCAGATTGAATGAACTCGATCCTTCTATTAAGATGATTTTCAACAAGAGTTTTAAATTTGATAAAAGTTTCAAGAACCTCAGATTTATAAGCTAGAGGATACAACCAGGTGAACCTACTGAAGGAATCTATGAAAGAAACATAGTATTTATAACCATTAATGGAACATAGTAGTGATACCCATACATATGAATAGACTACATCTAGAGGATCATAGACATTACTAGATCTTGTACCAGTAGGATAAAGCAGTGCATGACTTTTAGCTGTCTGACAAGAGGAGCAAACTGTTGATGTCAAATGAGAATCAATCACTTCATGAACTGAGGAGAAAACATGCTTAAGTGTTTTGTATGCTGCATGACCAAGTTTATTATGCCATTGTGCTAAAGAAGATATGCTAGATGAGAGAGCTTGCTTTAGTTGAGTGGTAGTGAACTCCATGTGATATAAACCATCTCTAACAGGACCATGAAGCAGGACTTTGTGGGTAACCAGATCCTTAATGAGAAATTTGTCAGAGTAGAATTCAAAGTAACAATTATTCTCCTTAGTAAATTGAAGAACTGATATCAAATTCTTGGTTATAGATGGGACATGAAGAACATTGGAAATGGTAAACTTAACAGAATCATTGTGTAAAGTATAAGAACCAGTATGAGTTATATGCAAACCTGATCCATTTCCAACTCTGACTTGATCAATGCCTTGGTATTCAGAATATAAGTTTAGAGTTGACAAGTCAGATGTGATGTGGTGAGTAGCCCTGAATTAGGTATCCAACCAGAAGAAGAAGAGGATGCAAAGTCATCATTGTAGGCAACAAATGCTTCTGGTTCAGGACACCAATAATCTTCATAATCATCACCATAATAATCATTGGAAGTATAGTAAGCTTGCATAGATTGATCACTTGGTGTATATCTGTATCTGCATTATGTTGCTTGGTGACCAGGTTTCTTGCATAGTTGACATTTGACATAGTATTTATATCTAGGAGGATAAAAGTTGGAGTTGTCCTGTCTGCCACCTCTAAAGCCATTTCTACCACCTCTAAAGCCTCCTCTGAAGTTACCACCATTTCTGTTTCCTCTAAAACCAGAATTATTACCTCTTCCAAAGTTACCACGAGTTGGAGAATAGGACCAATTGGAATTACCAGCATAAGAAGAATTAGAGTAGTGTGGATAATCATTGTGTGGATATGAATTGGGTTGATAATCATTGTGTGGATGTGAATTGTGTGGATATAAATTGTATGAGTAGACATTGGAGCTAGCATATTGTTGATTGAAAGAATGAGGTCCTGAGGTAAACCTGTGTTGCTGAGTGACATTAGCAGAAGCAGTGTTGAGATCTAGTTTGGACTCTACATTAACTATAGCTTCTTCTGATAATAATAAACCTAAGAGCTCAGATGAAGTTATTATATTCTCATTCTTCAATTGTTGAGTACAAATTGAAGTTTTAAAGGCATTGAACTCAGAAGGTAAACCGTGTAAGATGTGAATTACTAAATCTTCATCAGAAACAGGTCGATTTATTTGAGCTAATTGATTAGAGATTGATCGAGCTTTATTGAAGTAGACTAGCATTGAATCCGAACTTTTCTTCAAACCAATTAAATCAGTTTTGAGTTGTATAAGACGAGATTTAGTAGTAGAGTTATAATTTTGTTAGCGATTCCAGATCTCATGAGAATAAGTGCAGTCTATAACCTGGGAGTGAATTTCTTCGGTGCAAGCAGAGAATAACCATGATAATAGAGCAGAATCTTGATTTACCCAATATTCATAAGAAGGATTTAAAACAAATTCATTCTCAGGATCATTATCAATAAAATCAGAAGCACTTACAATATAAACACTAGCTTGTGAAGTTTTTCGGACATACTTTGCAGGACAGTGAAGTGATCCATTCACAAAGAGAAGAAGATTATAACTGCGTAGAAGCGGAGCGATCTGAGATTTCCACAGAGAGTAATTTGTAGCAGATAATTTTGATGGAGGTTTGAATGTTAATGGAATGTGTTTATCAGATGTTTTCATTGAAGATAAGTTTGTAAAATTGGATTAGAAATTAGGTTTATAATTCGGTATCTGATACCATATTGAGAAGATTAATTTCGTTAGACAAACTTCATATGGTTTTACAGAATTTGATATTCTTCAGTACAATCTCAGAAGAACAACAGAGAGATATTTAAAGAGATTTTCCAGCCGTTACAGGATAGGCAGGTACACAACTAATCTACAACTGCCACCTGACAGTTACCTCACACGCTCAAGACATACAGACGCTCACACAGACATTTCACACACTTGCACACACTCAAATCACAAATAGAAACTGATACTCTAACAACTCCTAAAGCACTTAATGCTCCTAAAGCAGAATGTTGCATTAAGATTACAAACAATAGTAATTCATATACATCAAAAAGAACCTTCTTCAGCTTAAGACATCAATCAATGGTTATTATGCATTAACATATTGTAATAACCCGAGTAACAATATCTGGATAAATACTAATGGTCTAGACTACGTTGTTAATCTAATCTTCCAAAGTTTTGGTTCTGTTCCCTCCCATATTACATAGAGTATCATCTGAGCTAATATGTGATCGTTTGATTGTGAAGAAAAAATTAGCATTAAAACAAAAAAAAGAAAGTAAATCCTATCATCGAATGTATACAAAAACAATAACTCACATTAACTCAAATACAAATTTACCCAATGAAATCAAAAGACTACCTTGAAACAACGTCCATGAACGGTTGTTACTGCGTTGTTGTTGTTGTTGTTGTTGTTGTTATTTCTAGGATAAAGAAGCATATTATTTTTATAACATACGCTTTTCACTTATATAGTGAGATACTTATCATTTACTTTGCAGCTTTACCTTTTGCAGTCTCATACCCTGCTACCCAAATGGCTTCCTTTAGCTTCTTTGAAGTCCTTTCCAGCTAATACTATAGAGATAGAGGTCAACTTTACGGTCGATGACCAACAAAAATCACAAAAAAAAATCTAACAATAAAAAAAACCCAATCTGAAAATCATGGCATTAAAACTGCAATACAAATAAAAATAAAATAAGTAACGGATAGGAATCGAATTTTTGAAGTATGCATGTACCTGCATCAATATTTTCGAGCATTCCACGTTTTTTCTTGTTTCTTCTCTCCAGTATCACGCCCTTACGCTTCATACGGTTTACTCTTGCTTGTTCAGGAGTCGCTGGCTCTACATTCATAACTGGTTTCACGGTTCTACCCAATGATTTTCTTGCTGCATGAATTATATGTAACGGTCAATATCAAAGCATGCATGATATCAGTTAAAGCATTTACAACTCCCCACCCGATTACCTGCATTTTAGTCCTTGCGCACTCCATCCCTTGGTCTGGCGCCCCCATCCATTATCAAATTAACAATTATCAAGTCTGAGGAACACCTCAGGTATGCAATAATCACTTTGTTTCAATGCTGCGAAATGGCACAGGAAAGGAAACTCTTATATTCATCACAACAGTAAAAATATAAATCGCAGGAAATTCTTATATTCAGCACGGGAAAAATTGATCTTTATGATATTTATTATTGAACATATCCAAAAACAACGAGGTATGGGCATAAATTTCTCACCGTGATGTAGCCTGGAAACGAGAAGCGAGGTAGGAAGAAAATAATGCCTGGGAGTGAGAATGATCTATGAAATCAACATATTCCTGGTAATAGATCAATCAAACTAAGAGTTAAAAAATAGATCAAAAGTGAAAATTTACTCACCCTGAGGTAGCCTAGAAACAGGGAGCGAGGAAGTAAGAAAATAATGCCCGAAAGTGTGAACGATCTATTAAATAACCTGTTTCTGGTAATAGACCAATCAAACAAAGAGTAAAAACCCAAATCAACCAAAAAAAATAAAAAATAAAATAACCTAAATCACAGGAAAAAAAAATAAAAAACTCTATCGCAGGGAAAAAAAACAAAAACCTAAAAAGCAATCAACCCGATTCATTTGTTTATCACCTTGTCAATAGACGATATCATCGCATGTGTTGATCCATCGTCAATACAGTACGAAGACGTACACCAATATCTGCAACAGATCAAACAAAAATCATTAATCCATATACTGCTAAACAAAACTGAGAAATAAAAAGTAAAACCCTAGAAGAACAAAAAAAACACACAAAAAAAAGAAAAACACCTAGACGACGGGACCATACTTTGCTCGAGTGTTGTATATAGAGAGCATCCACCTTAGAATTCTAGAAAATATAATCTCGGTTTAGGGGGGGGGGAATCACTAATTTAGGAAACAACACCCTAAAAGTTACAAATTTTTTATAATTTTAGATAGCTACATTATTCTTGTATCACCGTAATTATTGAATGCAAATGTTTTTGTATAAAAAAATATATTGCATATCAAGACATAACAAAAATAAAAATTAGCTTCATTTTAATTTATTATTTATTTTAGACTTATTTTATTTTTAATTATGGTGTAAACAAAATTAAGAAAAGTAATATGAAAATGAGGTTTATTATTTTGATACGGATTGAATTTTTGTGCTAACCCGTTCAATATTTCAATTCTTGCTTCAATATTTTGTTTCAGATTCTAACAATTCTGTTTTTTTTTTGACAGGATCAGTAATCAATTTTTTTATAAGAAAGACGCACCATCGGATTCAAAGGTTAGTAACCACAACCAATCTGATCAGTTTTATTTTTTCTAGCTCTCGTCGGAAGTGTAATCTTATTACGTAGTTTTAATTGTTAGAATGAAGTTGTAATTACAATGATTCTGAAAATTGTAACTGGAAATTGGACATTAGACATTATACATTTTTTTATATATTTTTTTATTCATTAATTATGCGATTGATTCTGTGATTGATGTATGCTTGATTAATATTTTGATTTCTATCTTGAATTTTTGTTTGATTTTTTATTTAATGTAGTTTTGGCAACATAATATTTTTCGAGATACTTGTTTTAGGCAACAAAAGTAGAGATTGATATATTCTTGACATGTTCTGAGATTTTTCAAGATTTCGTTATCCAAGGCAAGAAGATCTTTCAAGATTTAGTTATCTTATTTTTAAAAAAATAATATTTTATTAATTTAAATTCAATATTTTATTACTAAAAAAATGTAAATGATGGGGTCAGAATCAACTAGAAGCTAGAATCAACCAGAAGCTAGAAATTAGAATCAACGTGGAGCTCCAGTGAATGAGAACGCTTTAAAAAACCTGTTATTATATAGAGAATTATGCAAGGAACCAGATGGAAATCTTAAAATAACAATTGAAGAATATTATGAGATCACTATGAAGCCATGGTACCAATGGATATCAATTGTCGTATGCCAAGTAAGGATACATAAACACCTATTGAAGTTTGAATTTTTTCTGAGATATATATCCGCTCAAGTTTTTTTAGCCAGTTTTCCCTGCACTTTGCCCATCCATATGGAACACGATGATATGAGATGTTTGTATATCATTATTTCATTGATTAGTAACATTTTTAATACAAATGAAATGCTAGGTCTAATACAAAATTTATAACAGACCATGACTCTCAAACGTCGGAAGTCCATTATGCACCCATGACTGCCCTTTTTATTTCAACTAATTTTACAGTATTAATTTCTTTGTAAATACTAACTCTGTTTTCATTGGTTCACTAAGTCATCCAATGTGAAGAAAACATGCATGTACACCACGATTGTAATTTGTCATGACTATGCAACAAATGAATTACAACATTAGTAATTTAGTATCTTTCTTAAAACTTTCCATGTTTTCATTGTGTGGATAAGTTATCCAATGTGAAGATAACCTGTATGTACACTCAGTTCATGCTGCCTTGGACCTTTTGATCCCCAATAATAAAAATACCAGTTCTGAGCTAATGGATTCCAAATGGGATCTCACTCACCAAGTACATATCTAACTAGATATGTACATATCTTTATGTTGCCACCTCTAAATGAAATCAATTGTCGCGTGCAGGAACTCAATCGAATTATCATCAAAGCCAGTGCAACTTGGATGCTAGGATTCCACTGCATGGTACTATTTGGCTGCAACAAGTTCACGAATAAAGTTGTTGGTGGGATATAATTTCCCTTATTGTTGTGTTACAAGCCAGCATCCATATCAGGTATGTATCGGTTGAATTTCACTTGATCTAAAAAGTATTGGGATGTATTAGGCCGTAGATTCAGTTCTATACCAATCGCTTGAATTACACCATACGCTATTTGCTTAATGGATTTGTTCTGCCATCTGGCATGTTTAAATTTTGAGAACCTCGAGTTTTGGCGTTAAGTGATCCAGATGTTTCATTTTGAAATCTAATGGTCTTTGAAGTGAAACAGTGATTTTGATCCATGAGTATTCGGAAATATGACTTTTTTTTTTAATAAAAGTGTGTTATAAAATTCACTGTGTCGTACAAGTGGTATGCTGGAATACTGGCATTATGTTGGAACAACCAATCTTAATTTCCTAAGTGCTCTTGCATACAAACTATATACCTAACAGTTATGTACTAATCACTTAGATATATAATTGTTAAGGCACTAACTTAATAGTAGTAAGTACTAAACGGGGTTCTGTTCTCTGTATGAGAATGTTAAAGGTCATAAACAAGCTTAAGGGTGGTAACTTAATAAGAAAGGGAACAATGTATTATTACTAGTTCGGTGGTATATTACAATCGGTCGGGCATCACCCTTTTATAAGCCCTTATGCATGAGAAAACAAAGTACAATAAAGACACGTAGATGAATGTGTGTCTTCGTCATTTCTAGACACCTGACCTATAAATGGTATCATCCACACATGGTGACATGTCATATAACACTCCCCTTGGATGACCACCATTCTAAATATGCTGCCTCGTTAAAACCTTACCGGTAAAATCCGATGGGACAAAATCCGGTCGAAGGAGAAAGAATACAACAATGATGTTTTAGAACAGTGTTGGACACGTATATGCTGCCTCGTTAAAACCTTGACAGGGAAAACCCAATGAAAAAACCTTGACTTAGAAAAAGAGTACAACGCGTTATTGTTCACAACTCCCCCTCAACAAAATCCCCGTTAATTTGTCTGTTTGTATATGTGGCGCATTCCGATCCCGTAAACCAGTTTCCGGAAGAGCTTTGTTGGTAATGCCTTGGTGAATAGATCAGCATAATTCTCACAAGACTGTATCTTATGGATCTCAATCTCGTTGTTGTTCTGGAGGTGGTGAACGTAAAATAACTTTGGCGATATATGCTTTATTCTATCACCTTTGATGTAGCCCTCTTTAATTTGTGCTATGCAAGCTAAGTTGTCTTCACAAATTATTGTTGGCGTGCTGGTAACCGACGGTAGACCACAAGAGTTTTTGATATGCTCGACTAATGATCGCAGCCACACACATTCTCGACTTGCTTCATGTAAAGCAATTATTTCGGAATGATTGGAGGAGGTAGCTGGCATGCTCTGCTTACAAGATCGTCATGAAAATGTTGTGCCGCCACTTGTAAAGATGTATCCTGTTTGAAAAATCGCTTTGTGGGGGTCTGAGAGATAACCGACATCTGTGTAACCCTTAATACTCGAGCAGTTCTCGGAGTCTTTCAAGTAGAACAATTCCAGGTTCGTAGTGCCGCGCAGGTAACGGAAAATGTGTTTTACTCCATCCCAATGTCTGTTTGTTGGCGCAGAACTGTACCTGGCTAAAAGATTTACTGTAAAAGAAATGTATGGTCTAGTGCACTGAGCTAAATACAATAACCCACCGATGGCACTCAAATATGGTACTTCTTGACCAAGACAAAACTTTGTTTTACCGAGATCTTTCATCTCGAACCCCTTCTTTAAGCATTTTTGTGCTTTGGAGAGTTCATCAGGAGTTCCAATAAGGTTGATGTCATCTACATATACAAAAATTGTAGCAAACCCAGTGTTTTCCTTTTTAATGAAAATACATGGGCATATAGGATTGTTCACATAACCCTGACTTAACAAGTATTCACTAAGACGATTATACCACATTCGTCCAGATTGTTTCAAACCATACAAGGCTCGATTTAATTTTAGTGAATACATATGACATGGTTTATCTGCTGGCAGCTGAAAACCTTCAGGGATTTTCATATAGATATTTGTATCCAGTTTTCCATACAGATACGCAGTAACCACGTCCATTGGATGCATGTTGAGTCCTTCATGGACTACCAGACTAATCAAATACCTAAAGGTAATTGCATCCATAACAGATGAATATGTTTCCTCGTAATCAATCCCTGGCCTCTGTGAGAAACCTTGTGCCACTAGTCTCGCTTTATAGCGAACAATTTCATTTTTCTCATTTCGCTTGCGCACAAACACCCATTTATAGCTAACCGGGATCACATTGTCTGGTGTTCAGACTACACTACCAAAAACATTGCGCTTGGCTAGAGAAAGTAATTCTGCTTGGATTGCCTTTTTCCATTTTGGCTAATCATCCCTTTGACGACATTCCTCTATAGAGTGTGGTTCAACACCATCATTATCCAAGGCAATGTCAGTAGCTACTGTAAATGAAAATATGTCGTCAACAATCATTGTGTTTCGATCCCAAACTTCTCTATTGCATGCATAATTAATAGAGGTTTCCTCATTTTTAGGTTCCATTGTCTCCGCCGAGACATTCTCCTCATCAGGAGATCTATTTTCAGAGAGTTTGGATCCTTCTTTAATAGTCTCTTCAAGAGCACTATTAGTCAATGGTTGAGATTGGACTTTTCTCTTTCGAGGAGCAGAATCCTTTGACCTAACTGGTCGTCCACGCTTACGGCATACCTCAAATGACTTATTTGCTACCACATCCACAGATTATCCCACAGGAACATCGATGCGTGATGGAGCATTTTTAGCTGGCACATCTACTTTCATTATTTTTGTTGTATCTGTAAATGCATCAGGCATTTGATTTGCAATATTTTTAAGATGTAAAATCTTCTGCACCTCAGTTTCACACTGACTTGTGTGTATATCAAGATGAGATAGTTCTGGTGTATATCATGATAATTCACGTCGTTCTTCAGACGATATCTTTTCCCCCCTAACGGCGGGAAGACTGTCTCATCAAAATGACAATCTGCAAATCTTGCCGTAAAAACATCCCCTGTTAATGGTTCAATATATCGAATTATAGATGGCCAGTCAAATCCAATATATATCCCAAGTCGACGTTGTAGGCCAATCTTGGTGCGTTGTGGTGGTGCAATGGGAACATAAACGGCACAACCAAAAACACACAAATGAGATA